>NC_090847.1:22438593-22740312 GCF_024217435.2 Syngnathus scovelli
CAAACATTCCTTAATTATCCGGGTGTGTGGGCGCCCTTTTCTCCTTGTTGCCCTTTCTGGTGACCACCAAGGCAATTTTTAATCTTGCCGTCTTTCCATTTGGTTTGATTCAATTAAGTGGGCCCGCCTCTCCTCACTTTTAGACTTGCCATCCATCAGATGCTATTTCATGCCGGTTGGAACATTGCAGGGAGTCTTTTCTGAATGAGCGCGTGCTCACTCCCGATGACAAAATGCTTCATTATCGGGCCGGCGTGAACGTGACACGGGAGGGTTAACGCTGTGGATGATGAATGGCACGCTTGTGCGACAAGTGTGCTTGAGAATGTTGTCCCATTTCAATTGACAAGTGACTCGGGCAGGCTTTGTGACTAAACTCTCGCAGCTCTTCATCGCTGGTGGGGAGGATGCTGGGAAATTGCTCAGGGCAATGAGATGTCCTCATCCTCCATCTTGGAGAGACGTGATTTGACAACTTTAAGTGTCATCCATGTAAACACAAGCTGGTTGAATTCTTCTGTGTTGCTTTAAAGATGCTCAGTGGGAATAAAAAGGAGGCTTGAGTTAACGACTAGATTGTATAGATGACTTTTCCCCAGTAAATAAAATATCAATAAGTGGATTCACACGTAGTGAACATGAGTATTTCTGCATGGCGGTACCGTTCCTTCAACCTAGCTGATCATATCATGACTGAAAAATTTCTATGTGAGTAGGATTTATTTTGCTGAATTGTGACGTCGCACTTGGATGAAGCAGATTTTTTAACATAAAGTAACAAAAGCTTTACTTGCTTTTTACTCCAGATGCTCCAGATACTATTTGTATAAAAACTGTCTTTTATATATTGCCTTGTTTTTTTTTCTTTACGTGCGGGAACTCTCCCGAACATGAGCGAGCGCTTATTCCAGAGAAATGACTGAAATGTAATGATAAAAAAATGCATTTTGTAGTTCCGTTTTGGGTTGAGACATTTGAGCATCTGTATTATTTATGTGCATATTTCATGGTTAATCAAAACCTTTCAGTAGTCTGAATGCTGTCTGTACTCTTTCTAAAGAAAAAAAAAAATGCCCTCACAGTATGCCTCCCACTGGCGTCCCTAAATGAAAATCTGTGACGAGCATAGATTATCAGTTTCTAACTAATAACGTTTTCCCGCAAATAGGAGGATGTTGTTTATTGAGTGGATGGTGTGAAGGAGCTGCATCTCAGCTGTCGTCCCGGCCAATGAAATGTGTCACTCACTGCGTCGCCTCTGAGCTATCTTGTCGTGATTTTCACTTGCGTACCCTGGGGGGACATCACACATAAACTTAGCATATGGGTCCCATTAAAGCCATGAACTAGTCTGTCATTCACTGCTGTGTAAACACACATTCACTCGCAAACAGTGGCAGCGACATAAAATATTTCCTCTGAAATAAAACTATCATGTGAATTATGAATGCTACTTGTGAAAATAGTTCAGCTCATTCTTTTCTCTACTGGTACTCTGTGCTAGTTTGGTATTAAACTTTCATATCTGTTTTGAACTCAAAGGGAGTGCTCTATATATTTTTCTTCTGTCCGTCTCAGCCACAACGAGCAGGAAATAATGACGCTTTAAATGCATGAATGTGAGTTGACAGGCTTGCTGCCAAAAAGACTCTGATTGTTAAAGGAAAAAAAAATCCTGATTAGGATGTCATGTGTTTATTCACATGGTAAAACCTGCATTGGACTGACCGTGAAAATAAAATAGTGCACTTCTCCAGCCAAGTAGAATAAAACGCATTCTAAGAAATGCTTTGTGCGGGACGGCGCTGATTTAACGCAGGACCGCCTTTGTAGATAAAAACCTCGTGCGTGTGGCGCATTTTGTTATTAAGACCCATGAATTATTCACTGAGTAATTAAGAACAAAGATTTAGAAACGGTTTTAATGTTAACAAAAGTGAAAAAACAACCACCCTTTCTTAATGTGCATTTTTATCACTTCAGTCCAATGTAATGGCTTCCTAACTGGCTTGTGTCCCAGACAGCCACAAACTTGGGTCCATTTTTTTTTTCCAGCAAAAAGGCATTGCAACAAAATTGAAGATGCGTAATTATTCATAAATTAGAATATGAGTTTGAATGAATGTTGGTTTTCTATGTTTCCTGATGTGCAACCAGTTAATGTATGAGCCAGTTTACTGGTTTAAAATGACTTGTAAATTGTTTTACTTGGTGCAAACAGTGATTAAACAATCGAACGTGAAATTTTTCAAATATTAGTTTAACACGCCTTTTCCAAACCTTGACTTTTGACATGTAATCTTGCCAATTTTTCATTCCAAAATCTCATGGCACTCCATCAAAAAAATTTCTGCATTGATCAGTGTGAAGTTTTTTTTAAATCGGCACAATTTTGGTAAACTATCAACTGTCAGCTAATGAGGTTGAATCGAAATGGGGCCGAGAAGGCTTCCCTGAGGAACACAGCAATCATTAGCAAGAGTTAATTCCTATAAACTACTCGTGCATATACAATGCCATATCGGGAAATTTCAATTCCATCTTAGTATTTTGTCTCCTGGCTTTGTGCTGTGTTACAACACTTTATTTCTGGCATGCTTGAATACAGGAGTCCTTTGGAAAGTAGTGAGGTATCTCATTGGAATTCTCCTCCTAATGTTGCTCCTCTGACCAGTACCCGCTGCCCTTCCTGTACTTTCATTTTCCAGGTCACAGAGTGCTCTCCGCTGACAATAAATAGCCTGCAAAGCCAAGTTTTAGCATGGCTGCTGGGCTCTGTCCATTCTGCTCAGCTAAACCTTTACTTTGAGCTGCATGTCACGGCGATTTATCCACCCTTACGGTGGCAGTGTGGACTTCAAAAGACAGCTGTTAAATGTGCCTTTTTTCAACCTATTTATCACATGCCTTGGTTCTCCAAAGTCAATTTCTGACTCCCTTTCCGCCTTTTTCCTCTTTAGGTGTTGCCCGCTAAACCGGAGAGCAGAATTCTTAAGTCGCCACCGCCGCTGCTGTCACCATTACTCCGCATCCAGGCCTCCCGCGCCCCTCCTCCCCCTTGTGCAGCGCGGCCAAAGAAGCGTTGGCTGGATTCCAGGGAGGCTCCGATCCTGCAGCCACTTCAGTCACGTCTTCACCGCTGGGTAACTATCAAACACGGACCGCTCCGCTCTTTAGACTTGCTAATCCGGGGTTACTCGTGTGTGTGTGTGTGTGTGTGTGTGTGGTTGTGTGTGCGTTCATGTAGTATGTGTGTGTACTTGTAGGCATGCATTCTATTTGTCATGGAAAAGATACATTTTCTCCAGCTGAGCATGAATGCATCACACTCAGACAAACAAACAGAGAAGCCAGAAGGCTCGCAGGGTGTCTTCTATTTTTTATATCAAAGCAGTTGTGTTTTCTAAGCAGATTGTCTGGACCTCTACTTTGGCTCAAGGTGCCATCTACTCAACTGTGTCAAAGTCGGCATTTCGGTCTCAGTCAGGCGAAGAAAGAAGGGTCGAGAAAGAAATCCCCAAGCAACAGGGGGCGGGGGGGTAACACTGATTTAATGTTGATATGGCTGACATCACATCAGATGTCCTTATATTATAGAGACAATTGTTACAACAGCAATTCCCAACCGCTTTGCCAAATATTGTGGAGAATTTGTGTATTTAAAAGAGTCAACCAGTACAATAGGGGGTGCACAAAAGTAGTGCGCTGGTGCACGTGAGCTCTGGAAATGGAAAGTTACGCTCCAGTCTGTCTACTTTTGTGGACGAGCAAGAGTAAAAGTAGTAAACTCCCACCAATCCTGCCTGCCTGGCTGTCTCAATTTTTTGAGGCTTGAGAAAAAGGCCAGGCCATCACTGAGCGGAAACGAGGGATGAGCAAGGAGCTTTGGGAAGGTCGCAAAAGGTGAGAGCTGGCAGTGTGTTGATCCGGATTGAGCTGGCGGCGATAGAGCGAGTAGTGTCGGCGCCCGGGCTTCTGTTGAGCTCACTGTGGGCAAAGAAATTAGCGGCGCTCACTCACTCATCCAAGCGGTGTGGCACGAGGGAACATTACTTCGCCTCAGCTACCGCACACAAGAGAGCCCGCTAAAACGCCGTCTGGCTCCCAGACATTGGAGGAGGGTTGACTCTTTATTTTAGCTGCACGGGAGATTTGCTTTCCTCCTTTCTGTTATTTTCCCACGGGCGGCTGCTGCTGCTGCTGCATTGTTTTTCATTCAGTTGATTCGCTGCTTGCATTAACTATCGACATGCCGCTCAGTATTTAAAACAGCTTTGTCACTGAACTTTAACTCTACCTGTTGAGATTTTGCCATTCAAATATTTTTACAATTGACTAGTCTACCGATTATGCTCTCAATTAATCTATTAATCTGCTCAAAAGTGATGATTCATCATTCAAGAACAATATTAAACAATGGCAGGCCTGTTGAACAGCAGGAAATTGGATTTCATTCCTGAAAAGAATAAATTTGTTTCAAATCCTTGTCAACAAAACTAAGCTAATTTATTGCAACGTCGCTTAACAGACGTTTTTAAGACTGCCAGCCAATATGAACATTATGAATGATTCTTCAAGACTTACGGACAATCAATCTTTTTTTTTAGAAGGGGGGGTTGTTGGAGCAGATTAATCACATTTCAATTAATCTATTATGTTGTATGAGAACATTATGTTACAAGCTTGGCCACAGAGCTTAGGTTCGTAAATCAGAAGTCAAGATAAGGCTTTTTATGCTTCGCATCAGCTCAGCCTATCTCACCCAACTGAATGTCCCCGAGTGCGTCATAGTGTCACCCGCCCACCACGTTAACCCTCGGAATCCATTTTTCTCCTCCGCAATTTCTACTCTCTCATCTCACTAACTTCTGGTTACGGCTCCTCACTTATTTAAAAGCTCCTGGTCCGCTTACCGCCTCACTTTGTCCAGCAAGGCTTTTGCGGCAGTTAAGCCTGGCTGCGGCGGTCTTGTGTCATCTTCTGTCTCCATTTATTGCCCTTTTTGCTTAGCATGTACTAGATCTCTCCTTACATCTGCCTGCCTGCCCGTCCTCAGCGGGCAACCCTGATGACCTTTCATGAAACCTTGACTGTGGGTTCTATGAAATGTAGTTATTACTCACCCATGTATGATATGTGTTAAGATGTGAAAGAAACAATTATCTAAAAGCCTCAGTATGATGTGAAATGTACCGTATTTTCCGCACTATAAGGCACACCAGTTTATAAGGCGCAGCTTCAATGAATGGCCCATTTTAAAACTTTGTCCATATATAAGGCACACCGGATTATAAGGCGCACCTTCAATGAATGGCCCATTTTAAAACTTTGTCCATATACGTATGTATAAGATATATACATTTGGCCCGCGGGCCGGACTTTGGACACGCCTGCTGTAGTGGCTCAATATTGGTCCATATATAAGGCGCACCTGATTACAAGGCGCACTGTCGGCTTTTGAGAAAATTGGAGGTTTATAGGTGCGCCTTATAGTGCGGAAAATACGGTAAATAAGTGGCAGCTCTGTGAGTGAGTGAGTGAGTGAGTGAGTGAGTGAGTGAGTGAGTGAGTGAGTGAGTGAGTGAGTGAGTGAGTGAGTGAGTGAGTGAGTGAGTGAGCGTGCATATGTGGGAGGCAAAGGCTGCAGCTTTATTTGCTGCATCTCAATGTTCTCATTTGAGGAAACAAGAATTCATACCGAGCCGGGTTTGCGAAGCGTGGGTCATTGGTGTGATGGAGAGAGAATGGAAGCTGGTGGTGTGTAGAATGTGCCGCATTCATGTACGCTACAGCGTATTTAAATGTACAGTGTGTGCGCGCTGCTGGTGTAATATTCCATCCAAGTCAGCAGGCAAGCTCTCACATAAGATTAACAGGAGCTGACATTTCCTTCATTGGAGACAGATGCTCGCTCCGCTTGCCCTCGGTGCATTTCCCCGTCGCCACGTCCAAATTACATTTCTTCTCAGGCTAAAGATATTACCCCCTCTACACCACACACACGCACGCACTTTGACTCTGCCTGTAGAAATACCTGTTCTTCAATTAATTAGGGTTGTGGTATTTCTATTACAGAGCAGTGTGCTGAGGGAGAGGACAGCTTCAGATCAGAGGCTTGCTTTTGGGCCCTAATGAAGCCAATTGGCCTGAGTGCACACTTTCACCAAAGACAAATGAGCAACAGAAAATGTAGAAGCTGGGCATATGCAGTTGAACTAATAAGATGGCAACAATAAAATCTCAAAAGTGTTGGTAAATGGGCTTTTTGATGAAATTTCACAGCAATCTTTTTGACAGTGGTGGCTTGAGATACAAGTGACCGGGTGAGTTTTGTAGATACAAATTCTCGTCTGGACGATATTTTGCTTCGGGTTACAAGAAAATACGAGCAGCTTTAAGTCAGCTGTGAACTCAACTCAGTCACTTACAGTAAGCGGGAAACTCGTCTTCGTTTTTGCACCCGAGAAGCCTCCGCAATGAATTTATCATGATGCACAATTTTTTTCAGAAACTGTATTAGTTTTAGAATGTACAAGATAATTATTGTTACTATTATTATTCCAAACTAAAAACATATTACATACAATAATGTAAGATTAATTGGAGGGGTGCTGAAACAGATTCATGACATTTCCATATATTTCATTGGAGAAAGATCAGTGTTTTGAGTTAAGAGTGTGCTCACAGAATGGATTCAATTCATATCTCAAAGCATACCTGCAGTTGTTCCAGCTGAGCTGGGAGAAGACCTGTGAGTATTGTTGTATGCTATGATTGTACGTGTTGCTGTTCCGTATGTGTTAAAACGAACGTCTTAAAGCCAAGCACACGTTGCCTCTTATTTGAAAAACTGCGTGAGCGGCGGGTCTTCTTTTCGTTTCCTCAAAACGATGTTATACGAGAGTGAGAACAAGTGCTAAAGAACACTTTAAAAAGTGTTTTAATAGGGGCAAGTGTGCTTTTATGAGTTCAAACGTGTCAGTGACTGCTTTAAAAATTCAAAACGTCACGGTTGAATTCTGTTTTGTAGCTTATCTAACTAGTAAGCAACTGACAGCAAGCATTGCGCTAGAACTCTCTACAGTGCTTAAAATAAACATTTCCAAGTACACTATGTCCAAGACAGCCAGATTAGATTTGAAGAATGTTTTCCAAGATGCATTATTCATGGAGTATGGAGCAAATGAACGACATTTTGCATATAGCGCGGTTTACAAACACATGTAATGTAACGCACTGGAGTGAAAGCGAGTGATTTATGTTAAAGTGCGGAACACTTAGATAGATGTGGACATCACTTATGCATAAATAAAGAGCATGTCTCCGGTGTGTCACCGAAGGCCACGGCAAGGAAATGTGACAATCATTTATGCATAAGTACTGTCATTGTGTAGGAGTGGGACAAGTCACACGAGCAGCTCGAGCATGTGGAGTCGGGGTCATCTCTCATGAGAACCTTACTAAAAAGCAAGGCATGTCTCTTCGAAACTGACTTGACTCTTAGATGCATTTGCAGTTCTTTTAGATGAGATGTACTTTCAAAGCTGTGCTGGAAACATACATACTGTTTAGGTGGAATTTAACATGTGATTCCAGTATTTTCTTTTAACCCGAAATGATTTGGCGTTCCCCAATGGATGGATGGATGGGTAGATCATCATGTGCTAACGAAATGCGCCTCTTTGGGGCTAATTTTGCCCACTTTTGATCTTGTACTGTTTTTCCTGATTCCAACAGCGTCACACTCGATACAATTTTTCGCTTAATTGGCTCTTTTGCAGGGGCACACTTGATGATCTGTCATGAATGTGGTTGGGAACCTCTGACATCCAGCCTTGACACATGCCGTTGATAGCGCCCTTTTTTTTTTTTCCGACTAGATGAGGCCATTAGAATGTATTGGAGCGGCTGCGGCTTGATGCGGATGCACGCACAGCGCTGTCACCCCGTGGCGTCGTTAGCCTCAGCAACACGGTTATTGATCTGGCTGCCGTCTTTACAGCACATGTGCAAATATGTTTGTTTGAACTGCGTGTGCGCCTTCAGCGCTTGTGTACACACTGTCAGCGCAGCTTCAGTCAGCTCGCACTTAACATTCTGTAGACAGCTTCAGCGGGCTTAACACCTTTCAGCGACAAAACTAGGCAGCGCAATACTCGGCAGCAATGCTTGCTTGGTATCTCTTAGTCGTCATAGGGCGACTGGAGTGCCCTTCATTAGTGAGAATTTAATCCCCGCTTGCATGTAGTGGTGGATGCAGGCCCTTCTAGCAATTTGCTGGAGAAGCTCATTTGTGTGCTGGAAAAAGGGCATGTTGTTAAATCCAACCAGAGCAACTTGTTGTGGTTGTATGACACAAAACAACAGCATCGTGGAATTGTGGTTAGTAGTTAGCTTTGAAAGTTGGTTAGTTTTTAGCTTGCTTCTGGATTCATTTAAAATGTTTCTCAGGGCACCAAATCCATGACAACTGGATTTTTCAGGTTGTTTTAGAAGACAGGATGGATTAGTTCATGCACGCACGTTAATAGGATAGGGCTCTACTTGCAACTGATTCATTTTCCAGAAACGTTAGAAATGTTTCCGTATTTTGAGTTAAGAGGAACAGACTTATTTCATGTTTGACAAGCTATCTTTTAGCTCGACTTTTAAGTGAACATAGCTTGCCCGCCTGTGGTTTTTGTAGTGATGAATAAAATACAAATTGGTAGTTGCCTTTTATTTGATATATTAACTGATTTGATCAAAAACATAATCCTTGAATCCAATTATAGTGCCACCCATGATATTCGTTTCATGAGCTCCACATCACACTGCAATGTTTGTGCGCCCAATACAAAATATATTTATATTTTTTATAACAATAGCTGCATATTTTGGAAATGCTGATTTTCGCTCATAAACAGCAAAATAAATTGCAAAGTTGTCTCATTCAAACCTACGTTAAAGTCGAGTTGAGTCTGTTGAGAAGTCTCAGGACCTAACTGGTGACTTAAGACCGCTCTGCTCACTTTAACTTGAAACTTTTCCTTTACATTATTGAAACGTTGAAGACGTTAGAAAACTCAGCCACTGAGTTACTCACAGATAGCTCGGGGATTCTCACACTCGCACAATTTGAGGAAGACTGCATTAAAGCATAACTCAATCACTGCAACCAGGTCGGGGAATTGGAGTCAAAAAAACCTCTTGTCTCAGAAGTAAGAATACCCCCCCGAAGCCCCGCATTAAGTCCGAAATCTAGTTTTCACTTGAGAAACTTCACTCTGGTCTATCCGCTGAGATGAACAGCGATAGCATGTGCGCTTCAATCATCTTGAGGTAATGAGTTGGCTCACACTGCCAAGAATGGATTGCGATGTTGTGAGTGGACTGACTGCTGGCCCACTTGAGGCCCTCTCATGTCTGACTGGAGGTTTGATCTGTGCAGGAGGACATTGCTTTAATGTAAAGCCTCGCAGAAGGGTGACTTCGCCTTTGAGTGAGTGGCAACACGCATCCAAGCGCTCAGGCCTCCCGTGTTGTTGGGAGTTATGTGTCTCAAGTAAATTGAACAAACAAGTTAATAAAATCCCTCTGCAATTTGTTACAAGGGAAAGCGCTGAAGTTGACAGGCTTGTGTGACATGAGCCCTTATTTGAGCACCCAAGGGCTTTTTTTTGTCATTGAGATACTGTCCGATTGGCATTGGCATTGGAGCAAATGTCCCACAGCGTTGAAGAGTTTTGACACAATGAGTCTTTGATTCCAAATCCACGTTGTATCCTGCCAATTGTCTTGACTAATATGTTGTTGTTCAAAGAAGCAAAAGCCTGAGCCAAGTCTCTTCTTTTCAAATGTAACAATGCAGGTTTTTATTGAGGCAGCTCGCTTAATTTTACTGGCTTATGTTTATGCTACGCTTGTTTGGTCCAATTTTTGTGTGTGAAGTTGCTGTAGTAAACAGTGTTGACAAACTGTCTTTCATATTACTTCATGGTTCATTCATAAAAAGGAGGAAAAAATAAAATAAATAAATAAAAATATTATAAATATTAATATTACCATAGTAATATAAATTAATATAAATTAATATTAAAATATTAAACAATATTAAATGTATTTCTTAATCATTAATTAATTGATATATATATTTTAATTTATTAAAATGTATTCAGTTGTAAATTCCAGTATACTCGTTTGCTTATATTTAATTGTCTGGTCGTGATATTTTTTTTCAAATCTTGGCTCAGCAAAGGTGAGAAAACACAGCCCGAGATGAATAAATGTTTAGACTGCTTTGTGGATAGACACTGGGTGTTGACAGTTTCTTGTCATCTGAATTGGACTCTGGGTTGCGACGTAACGTTGGCGTGCAGGGCAGACGGCGGTGGCAACCCGTAATTGACAACGCTGCCACAGCACCTGCCTCTCTCCTCTGGGGGGGTATTGATGCTTGGTAGAATAGCGTGACTAGAGATGACACAGACTCACACACACACGAACTCACACACGGACTCACACACGGTCACCAGGGGACAGCCAGCTATGCACCTCGTTGGTCTCCAGAGTGTTCCTATTGGAGTGAAACTGTTTTGTTTTGCTTAAACACCTAAATCTTTTATGCCGAAACACAGCTTGTGCGGCATAAATGTCTTGTTTTATTTATTGACCTGTGACCTTAAAAGTAATGTGATGGAACACTGTGGAGTTATCTATCTTGTGAAGGTGCATTTCACTCTTTGCTTTGTTTACTGCAAATTTGCCACCATATGGAAAATGGAGGTATATCGTAGATGTTTGTTTTTTAATGAAGAAAGAATAGCAGTCGAACTTCATCAGAAGAAATAAGGCAAATCCCAACTGTGAGAAACCAAAAAAAAACAAAGCAGAACTGAATTACTTCTTTGTCATTTGCTTTTACAACACACCAAGAGGAAAAAAGATACCCTTTTTTTTTTTTTTAGGGTATTATTTTAGCACCTTATTGCACGGCCCTTGGGGCTATTGTCTAATGCCATTGTCAAACTGAAGGGACAAGCAGCTTTATGCTTGTTTATTTGTCCAGACAGCTGCTCTGTGCAAGGTTACATTTGCATTTTAATATGAGAGTCGTGTTAAAGTTCAGTCATTACAAAATGCACACGAGTTTTTATAGCTGAGTGTAAAAAAGGAGAGAGAAGCTGTGGTAATAATGAAAAAAAAAAAAAAAAAAAAAAGCATTCCAATTGTCGTATTTGGTGAGTTGGGCTCAAAGCAGTGCCGAGGCGCATCTGACACGCAGGTGCAGATTGTGGCAATCAGTGCCCAAGTGGTGGCATGTTCAGAAATATCCACCGTTTCTTTCGGAGACCGGAGGAAGGCAATGGTGGTTTAAATAAAACACTGCATACTTGAACGCCCTCCTTTCTGCTCTCGCTCTCCTCCATGTTTGTTCTTCCTGCATGACTCTTCACACTTTATGACTGGTGAACCACTGGCATTCGTGTCAGATTTACAGAACGAGGCAAAGTGCTTCATTTGCCATTCATTTACCAGCATGACATTAATAAATTGGCATTTTTCTGACCAAATAGATCTTCTTGGTCAGTCTTCTCTGGACATGAAAAGTTGTATCTCACAGCGCAGTAAAGGCTTCCTAGTGTTAGCAAACAGCAAATGCTTTTTAATTTTATACGTCATTGTTGCAGGTAGCAAACAATCTTCCTTGGACAAAATTTGGTGGCGACAGAAAAACTTGTAGCTAACAACAGCTCTTCCCTGCCACTTGCGTCTTTTCCTTGTCAAGCTTGTCCCGTTTGAGTCCCTCATCCATCCGTTACATTTTTCCTCCACGTCCCTCCCAATCAATGACAGCAGCCTCATCGTCACGCCGCTGTCAGGTTGCCAGTGACAACTCCACTAATAAGAATACAAAGATATGAGGCAGAAAAACAGCGTGGCCTAACAACTTCTACCTTTTTTGTCGAGGTTGAAACACAAGCGACGACAATAGAGAATGTGGAGAGTAAAAAATGGTCCCGATAACTGGGAGCGCGTGCTGAATGGCAGTTCTGCACTCAGATGGATGTTCAAACGCTAATGACCCCAACACCCCCGCTTGTTTCTCAGTTCCCACTATTTCTAATTTGGGTGGGAATTCTGTTGAATTTTGCTGCTTCTCTTTCCCCTCCTAATTATTCCATGAATAGAACATGAAAGCCACTTTCAAAGAAAAGAAAGCGGAGCTTAGTCTGAGATGGGCCGTTTGTGCTGCCATTCGATTGACGTCTTTGTTAGCTGAGTCTGTACAAGGTGTGTGCATCTCTCCAATAAAAGACGATTAGATAGTCGTCTCGATACATGGGGGTGGGATACGATTCAAGGACAATTTTTGAAAGTGGACTTATTGGATTCGATGCGAGAGGCTATGATGCGATGAGTTTCTTTCCATTTTACATATGTTGCTATATTTCTGCTACAATAAAGAAAAAAGAAAAAAAGAAAAAAATAAACTCGTATCAAAAGGCACTGCTGTAATTATGTTGTATCAGTTTTTCTTAATTTTCTTAATAAATCTGTTTTCAACTTCACTACCAAGTTGCCAAATTACACCAATGTGGACGCATGCGCACACATTTTGGAATAGTTCAGCAAGCAAAGATTTACTAGCTTGTTTATTTTCACGCTTGAGGGTAGGCAGGCCCCCCGGAGATTTGAAAACAAGCAATTAAAAAAGTCAATGTCCCATATGTCCCCCTAAAAGTCAACACATTACATGTTTTAATGCATTGGAGAGTGACTTTTGCTGTCTTTTAATTCGTAGCGTCTCATACCTGTCTCCCACAGGCAATTAAACATGTTGCCACAAACACAAACACGCTTCTTCAATTCCAGCTCACCGACAGTTGGCATCCCCATAAAAGTTGGATGTACTACTGACGACTACGCTCACCTCTAAAGCGGTGCCACCGCTGCCTCCGTGTCTCCGCAGAGAGGCGAGAGGATGCACTGTGATGGGGGATGTTGTGAGAGGGGGCAGACTGGTTTCTATTTTGGTGCTTTGCACATACCATGTCCTGTTTTCCTGCTTCTGTACAGCCCTTCCATTTAATCATGTCTCTACTCTCTGCAGAAGACAAAAAAATAATACAGTGGTGGCTCGAGAAATCTTGAGATCATCTTTGGAAATGGAAATGCCTTAAATCCATTCAAGCCCCTCACCACAAAAACAGCAGAGTCAGAGCCAGTTTATTCGCCATTTGTGGAAGACCACATTGGGATAGAGTTTGCGAGAGCTCAAGAAACACTTAAGACAAGAAAATAGAAAATCAATAAACAGATACAATAAATGGACATAAAAAGGACTATTTGCCCCATTTCCCCACTGTGGGATAAATAAAGTTCTATCAATCAATCAATGAATAGGCTGACGGTCACATAAAAAAAAATGCATACTAGAAAAGTATGGCGCCTGCAGGAGCATAGTAAAATAAAAACGAAATTAAGTTTAAAAAAATGAATTGTGCAGCTTTAGTTCGTTCAGCAACCATGTAAAGTATTTTTAAAAAGAATAACAGCACTCTATAATACGTTTTACTGCTTCAGAAAAACTAGTGAGCAGTGACTGATTGTGTGACCTGCGACCTGGCAACTGTGATGTCATTTTCAGTTGACATCAAGTGGCAAAATGGCCACCCGATGAGATGGATAAAAACAGCAGAATTTTGCTTGTTTAACTCATATCGCACAAATGAAACATAAAACTAGTTGGGCTGCAAAGAACATATTACTACAAATAAAATATTGAGGTTGACTACTCCTTTAACGATCAAACGTGGAACTGTTGTTTGTATTCTCGAAACTAAAACCTGCACCCAAGAAAACGTTTCTTGTAACTTTTATAAAAATCACACAGAACCAGAAAAAGACACACAAATCAATTCCTCTTGCTTTAGCGCTGCTCTGATGTAACTAGATGCATGTGGCAAAATCTTCATTTTGGATCATGACAGACTAATGGTATTGTTTACCTAGCGAGTTGCCCCGCGGAGGCGGATGCTTTACGAGTGTGGTTAGACGAATGATTAAAGACTCGCTTCCCACTGGGGCTCGGCTCTCATTGAAACAGAATTGAGTGTTTCCCACCATCATCTGGGAGTGCGGCAAGTGTATATTTTAGGCATGGCTTCTCAAACGTTTCCTCCAAACAATTTTGCCGACCCCCAAGCTCCGGCTGGTGATTTAAAGTATCAAGTTATCTTGGAAATATGCAAAACTGGAGGATTGTTTTGAATGAAATATTCAGGCGACCGGAAAATTGCTCCAATGGCTTCTAATCAGAAAATATCAACTTGGCCTTCCTGCCCCCCCCCCCCCCCCCCCCCCCCCTCACAGCAGCTCGCAAGTGATTTCCAGGGTGGAAATCACATGTCACGCTTGTGCTGGAAACACCTTAATCGGACTTCAGAGCGCCGCTCCCAACAGCATCTGTTTGCGCTGTTGTATATTACATAATAAAGCGAGATGGATAATTAAGAGAGTGAAAGCTACTTGGGTCAAAGCCCGCAAGAGCTCTGGCAGAGTTTGGCTGGGAATTGAACAGTAATTATTTCATGAGAACTTGTCAGTGTGCTGCTTTGTGTGCCTGCGTGAATGTGTATGTGTGTCTACTACAAGTCCCAACTGAAACACTTTCACGTACACAATAAAAAAAAAAAAAAATCTTACACACACTAGTGAAATCCTCATGAAGAAATATACACAAATATACATTAGGTAATTTAGGAAGCATTTTATTTGTGTTCATGAGAACATTCCAGTTTTGTGTATGAGCACATTTCAGCAGTGTATGAGAATGGAAAAATAATCCGTAAAACTTTTATAATAGTAATGATAATAATAATAATAATAATACATTTTATTTATAAGGCGCCTTTCAAGGCACTCAAGGTCACCGCACATAAAATACCATAAAAAATCACCGGAGAGCATCGGCAGCAAGTCGTGGCAGCGTTCACTCACATCCAGTAGACACAATTACAGCATATTATTGGGATTAAAAAAACAACAACTTTTTGTTGTGTTTGCACGTGGGTTTGTGTTTTTAAGAATGAATATGAAAATGTTTCAGTTGTCTGTGTACGTGTGTGTGCGCGTGGGATCATTTTGGTATTTTTTTGTGTGTGTTTAAAGTAATGCATGTGAGCGTGTGTGAACCAAAGTATTTCAGTCGTGCGTGTGTGTGTCTGAGAGCAGCAAGGGCAGAAACAAGCGAGTGGTTGGCTGCTGTCAGACTCGGCAGAAGTGACAAGCAGGTGCACAGTAATGGAAAGCATCAAGCATTTTTTTCTTGTATTGATTCCAAAGACGAGACTGTCAAGCTTTGCATGTTGTCACGCCGCATTAATGTGCAAACGCGTGACACTTTGTTACTACGTTCAATCGCTGCAGTGGAAACACCTGCACCAGCTTGTCAAATGATTCAAATTGACTGATTTCATTTACTGCGAATATCGGGTTCTTTAAATCTTGTCTGATATTCTATTCTTTGTATGAGACAATGTATCTCATAAACAGCTTGAAAAAGGGACTGTTTCGAGAGAGTGATGGCTTTGCTGTAATTCGTGATCCTTTGGGTACTTTGACAAATATTTTATGAGACACCTGGGAAATGTTGTCATAATGGCATAGTCTCGTATTAAAGATTGATTGACGCAAGATGTTATTTTTCTTCCCTCTGAGTAATCTGTTCTTCTCTACTGCAATTGCTTCTGAAGTCCAAACAATTTTTTACATTAAGCTCAAGATTGCTAAAAGTAGAACTATGCTTTGTCCTCGAATGACATGAAACACTCTATTAAAGTCTGTCTTCCTGACATTTAACACAAAACACAACCATTATTTCTGTTCAGACCATGACTGAAATAGTTTGCGTTGATGACGGTTTATCATTTATAACAGCCGCTGCCAATTTATCATCCGTCGCTATTATCATGAGTGCGGCTGGAAAACACATTAAGGCAGCGTTCCTAAATGTCAGGTCAGTCCTCTCCTCGCTGGCCTTCAGTGAAAGGAGCAATTTTCTTTGCCAGGGCTTCAATCAGTTTATTATGTTGTTATGACGGTGATGTTTATAAGGGAAAACATTGTAAACATCCCGGAAATCGTTCCAGCGGTGTGTGTTGAACTAAGCGGTTCAACAAGGCCGTGTTAATGTGTAGATTTTGATGTTTTACACCAGATGAGATCAAGATGAATATTTTATGGACCTCTCTATATCATTAGCTCATCATTAGTGCATGAAAATCCACCCGAGAGTTGCTTTAATGGAAACAAATTATTCACAGCGGTCTTTTCCTGCCCACCTGCAATCTGGTTCCCACCAATCAGAGAGAAAGTGCATTAGCATTGATTTACAGTAACGTAGCTTCGGGTTCACGCTAATATTTCTTCTGAAAGGCTTACGCACTGTTTTGCAACCGGCAGAATTTGACCTGCCACCACACGCTGTGTGGTCCCTTGATTAAAAAAAAATAAAATAAAATTAGAAACATGCTTCTTCGACTTCATTGGCAGAAGGTACAGTTAACCTGTGTATCCACCTGTTGCCATTCATACGTTGTGTTTTACAAAACAGGCCAATATTATACACTACAAATACATTCATCATTATTTCAGTGTTCATACTTTTCTGTGAAAATGTTTCCTCAGCGGTGTGGAGAACGACTTTTTTGTGTCAAGGTTAATACGTTTGAATCACGATTCTCTTTTAGCCCAATCTGTTTCAGTGTGTACTTGTAAATTAATGTAATATAAATAAAACTTGTTTTTTTTTTTCTTCTATGGTCAGTGAAAAGAGCCCAGATATGGCCCCAATTATGCAAACAGATGCTTTCACACTGGATTTGTGCCCACTGTCCCAATTACATACTTATTCCAACACGGATGCTTGTTTGCGACACAAACCAAAGCGCTCTTGTGCTTTTTTTTGTATATAAATGTGCTTGAATTCTTCTCCCATGTGAGTCAGTCATTTGATTTATACAGGAAGTCAAGCTATATGAATTTTGCTCCACTGTTAAATCCAGTCTCCTATTTTTATTTTTCATTTTTTAATGGACAGCCAGCTGTCAGCCGGCCTCGCGTCTCCTGGAGTGGCTGCGACTTCCTCAGCAAATCGGAAGCGACATGCCTGACAGCTGAGCGTGGACTTTTGAGCGCACGGCCAAATGTCACACGCTGTCAAAAGCACCCCCCCCCCCCTTGCTGCTTCCATAATGAGCTTCCGAATTAACCTAGCTCGAAAAGCTTTTTTACATCCGTTTGAACATGTTCAACATCAAGGCGACTGCAGTCAAGGTGCAATAGTTTCTAACGGAAACGGCTTCCTGAGCTTTGAGTAATAGCTTTATTAGTTTTACATGAATCCCTTCGAATGTTGGCCTTTTCTTGAACTGTAGTGGACAGAAGTGGAGTATCCATAATTTATAAAAAAAAATTTAAACCACTCAGACAGACCTTTAACAAGGCTTATGCAGTTCATAAAAAAATCTAACTGTAGAATTTCAGGGGAAAATCCAGTGATATAGCCCGCCCTACTACCAAGAGTAATTTGTTAGAATACACATGTAGGCAGAATTATGGGTAGCATGACGTCACTCACAGTTGCTACAAGCTGAGGTTGAAAATAAACAAGCAACTGTGGTTTTCTAATAGCCGGTAATTTGTCCATTGGTGAGTGAAAACCACATTGGTTCATTCGAATTTTTCACTCGCTTCAATTTACTTTAAAGCGCTTACTACTCTCATCCCTCTTCATATCACATCCTGGACGCAATGTACTGGCTAAAATGGGGTTGTTGAAAGCATGCTGCTTATAATGGTGCGAAATAACAAGCGTCTCCTGAGTACCGTGTTTTCTGCACTATAAGGCGCACCAGATTATAAGGCACACCTTCAATGAATGGCCCATTTTAAAACTTTGTCCTTGTATAAGGCGCACCGGATTATAAGGCGCACCTTCAATGAATGACCCATTTTAAAACTTTGTCCATATATAAGGCGCACCGGATGATAAGGCGCACCTTCAATGAATGACCCATTTTAAAACTTTGTCCATATATAAGATATATACATTTGGCCCGCGGGACGGGCTTTGGACACGCCTGCTGTAGTGGCTCAATATTAGTCCATATATAAGGCACACCTGATTATAAGGCGCACTGTCAGTCGGCTTTTGAGAAAATTTGAGGTTTTTAGGTGCGCCTTATAGTGCGGAAAATACGGTAATTGTTGTGGCCAGAAACACCAGATATTTAAGAGAAAAATGAGTCGTAACTAACTAGCAGGCTAGCAGGGCCTGCTAACCCAACGGTTAGCTCGACTCTTGAGGCTTCTCGGTGAAATGTTTGTACAAGACATGAAGATGCTAATCAGCAGGATAACCACTACACTTTGTACATTAATAAAAAGTATTCTTGTGCAGTGATTAGTTCCATTGCCATTGTATAAATACCACCAATGTCGTAATGCACTCAGAAGGTCAGGCCAGATGTGTACAATATATGTCATGTGAGGTTATTTGAGTCGATATACACACCAAAAGAAAGGCGATAGTGGTAAAAGTGCACACAGAGGCTGTACTGAAGTGTCTGCTGACAGCTCTGTGACTTTGTCATATGAAAATATTTCATCTTCAAGTCATTGTAGTGCATGAAACCCATCTTAATTAGCAGGGATTTCATTTGAGCTTTGCGAAATTGCCTCCTTTCACAAGTAGACATCCCGTCCTTCCACATTACAGCACGTTTCTGTGCTCTTTTAATCACCGTTGTAAAGCCGTTCGTGCATTCATGTCTTTCATACTTATTTCATTTATTAATACTTAATTTGGTGCCTGCTTTTGAGAAAAAATATTATTTGGGGAAACAAGGGGGCGTCACGATCCATTGATTCCCATGTTTTGGACTTATTCACTTGACACTCTATGTTGTCAAGTGTTGCCGCAAGGAATAGTTTTATGTCTCCACTAATCCCCAAAATGCCTTTTTATGTCATTCTAACACTTGAGTGATGAAATAATCTTCTTAACTTATAGAGTGATATGTTTTAAATCCTCTTTTGTGTCAAATTGCTCCACTTTCAACGTCCCACTGCGTATATACAGTATTACACCCCATTAACTGAGGTTTGTTCTTTCTCTCAGAGGCTTTGAAAATTGGGTACCATGATAGTATAGTTTAGTTCAGTCAATTGTCAGATGTAATATTATTCAACTTTTTAAACCACTATTCATCATAATTAAAACTTTAACTTTATTATTTATTGCTGGAAAGATTTCTCTTTGATTATTTCTCATAGCACTTGTTAAAGAATATATTGATTAAAATAAGTACTATAAAATATCAAAATTCTACGAATCACGCATAACACAAAGTAGCATATCAATAATCTGAAACCTGGACAAATACTTATATTTGGTACTTGAATAAATTCTCAATAATAAAAAATTAACTTAAATTTCAGAATTTTTGCAAAATGTTTTCAGTTTAATTACTTTTCACACTCACACAACGTCGTGTGACATGAGGCCAGGCGTGCAATAAGGTTCAATTCTAGAACCTCTTGTTGTTTAAGCTGCACATATTTAATTAATTAATAATTAAATGACCCTATTCTACTATATCATACCTTCATGCAGTGGACTATGCCTTATTTATTTTTTTACCTGTGGGCCTTGAGATTTTGCTATGTAAAGGACCCGATATATAAATATATATAAAATGCATTATATGCTATACTGCGGTTTCTGTTCAGTAAAAAAAAAACTGAAAGAAATCGAAAGATGCTTGCTTTTCATAAGAAAGCGATACAATATATTTTCCTACTGAGTCAGCACAAATAAATCCGTCACTTGAATCCATCGCAAAAATAAATTAGTGTGTAGATGGCATGTTTGTTTGGGGCAAATAATTCTCTCAGAGAAGAGCTAATAAAAAAAGACTATAATCAAAACAAATAGAGGGCACAATGTTACATTCAACGACCCTACCAAGTTGTGTACATGATTTGATTTTATTAGCTGTAAAGCTGTTATGGTTACTTAAACAAACATACACACAGCACACACACTTCTCATTTCCACTTAGTCTTTCCAGGACAAAGAACTGCAATGGCACCTTGGAAATATAAATTAGTATGGGGACGCTATGTTCGCTTGGGGGCAAATTATTGTCACATGGAAAAGATAATCGAGTACGAAGGATAATAAAATATGCGGTCGGAGGGCAAAACACAGGCAGCATGATGAAGAACAGTGGCGATGGAGGGTAACAGGAGGAGGATGGCAATCGTTCAGGTTCATTTTCCAGAACGCTTGTCCTCATTAGAGGTAGCTGGAGCCTATCCGAACTGAATTTGTAAAGAAGGTGGGATAAACCGTGGGTTGGTCGTCAGTTGATCGTACATACTGGATAGGCAAGCACTCACATTCTCACTGATGGCACAGTTAAGAGCAGTTCTTCTCAAAGTGGTGCCCTAGGAACACTTATGTGCAATAAATTGTAGTATTTTAATTTTTTTTAATTGCATACCTACGAAATCTGACTGAGCAAACAAACCAATTGGTCCGCCGTGTCCAAGGTAAAAAATTTACGTTACCGTATAAAGTCTGCTTTTTTTTCAGGTAGAACAAAAGCCCTATGATTTTTTTTTTTTTTTTTAAGAATATTGCCGTCTTTTGTCATGACAAAGTAAAATGCCTGACAAGAGAACAAAGTTATATTATTTTAATTCACATTTCTTTAAACTTTTAATATTATATTATGACTTTCTCTTGGAAAAAAAATCTTTTTTTAATCTAAGGGCAATTTATTTTTCTTCATTAAGGAAGAAAACTGTTCTCATAATATTGAGAGCCAACTTTTTCATTCCTGTGAACTTTGGCAGTACTCTTGGTACATAGTTCTGTTTCATTGGTGTTAGGGTTATGACTGGCTCCTTCCTAAAATTTCTCCTTTGGAATGAGTCCCTAGACCCAAAAGATTTATTTTTTTAATGAACTTAAAAAGCAAGTTTGTGGAATGTGCGCGGGAGTTCACTGTGTATAGAAATAACGCTGACCTTGCTTGTTTTAATTTACCAAGTAAACTGTCAAATCTGATGCCGATACAAATTCAGAATGTTTTTTGGTCCTATTTTGTGTCCTCTTGGGCTGGTGTCATTTCCTGAACATGATCCAGCATGTTGACTACGAATAGTGGCTTTAGTGTTTGTGTGTGTGTCTCTTCCAGCTGCAAAGGGCTGCTTTGGTTTCATCCTCCTCAGAGCCAGCGCCCGCCAAGGGGCGCCCGCCAGATTAGCACAGTGCGCCAACCTCCACTAACCCACATCACAAACACCAGCCGAGAGCTTACTTTGACTCAGCAAAAATGCCGGTTTCCACTTCCACCGAGCGGATATTTCAACAGCTGGCTGCCAAACTGTGTTATTGTTGACTTGGCATTTATTTGCTCAAGATTTGAATGAGAGTTTAACACCTCCAATAGAGGCCAGCTGACTATTTCCGGGCGTCCATATCTGAGCTTGGCACCTCGTTTTGGACGGCGCTCAATGGTTTTTAAACGCTTGTGTGCAGCGTTTTAACTGGGTGTAAAAGCATTACAAAGTGTTGTGGGCTCTCGCTGGCTGACAGAAGGATGTGTTTCGCAATTACTGTGTGGAATTAGTTCCATTTCAGTACAATCGCACCATCTGTCACTGCGGATGAATATTTTACTAGGCTCTCTGGGAAGGAAATGTCCCATTAGGACGGTGTGTTCATTGAACGCAATGTGGGCAAAAGACTCAAATGCTAGCCGAGACTAGAAGCAACCACCCAGCTCAAGTCGTTCCAGTCAATAAATGAAAATTAACAGTAGAAGTACTGGTACTTATGGAAAGGGCAAACTTCACATTTGGCAAACACAGGCAATTGTCTGGACCGTTGGGATTTACAGAGGTACTCAAATTTCTCATTAAAACTGGTTTCTTTGATTTCAACAAAATATTATTGTTTTAGTCTTAATTTACATGCTTAACAACTCATAAAAATGCTTCATGCCAAATAAAAATGTTTCCCCATCCATTCTCATGAAAGAAACTCTTATTAAAAGCAATATTTTGGCGTCCTTGTGTCAAGGAACTTAGTTAAGGAGCTTCATTTTGACAAAACTAGTACTTTGCTTCCATCTGATGGCATGTTGAAGCCAAGGAACTATGTGGAAGTGAGTTGAGGAGCTTCATTTTGACAACAGTTGGGCTTTGTGGAGCTTTGTTTTTTGCGCCATGCAAGCCTTGGTCAATATTTTTGATTGACAAAATTTACTGGTGTTTTTTTTTTTTTTCTTTCCCAAATGTCACGGAAAAAACAAATACATCAAGATACCTGTAAGATCTACTCAAATAAAATTCTCAATGAGTAATATAGCATTGTATAAGACTAACTAAGTGTTTTTGTATTTTTAGGCACTTTTAAGTACCTTTTTTTTAAATGTACTTTAGGGGTCAAATCAGTAACTATATTTTCCCCAGCGTATTGGGACTTCTACTAAAGTGCATACGCCCTTTACCATCTCTGCCAAATGTTGACACAAATCCAATATCCATCGTAGCTATACCGATGTGAATGAAGCAGAAACACACCATTGTAAACAGAGGACCCCCTGTTATGTATATTGAATTGAAAAATCCATTCTTCCAAACAAAGCGAGTCAAGTGAAGTGGAAAAGTCCTTTCTTTCCTATTGACTTTCATATTGGAATTCATGACACAATATTCAGTGAGATCCATTGCTGTTGTCTTGCATTTCTATTTTTCTGCAAAGAGCAACTTCTTTGAACAATAATTGTGTTATTGCAATTGGGCAAATAATCTTCAAATAGGTGAGAATGTTTTCACTTTCAAACTCACATTTACACCCATGGACAATATAAAAGCAGGAGAGGTAGCCTGCACAAGACAATATTTGAACCCAGAACTGTTAGGCAGACATGCTTTTATATTCTACCAATTATTATATAATGAGGCTATTAGCTGTCGACTGAACCAGATGTACTTATTGCATCTCTTTGTAAAGGCATGTCTGTATTGTAATGCAAGGGAAATCCCTGCTGCCTTTCTTTAAGTGACGCCGTACATGCGCTTGGCTGAGCAACGTCGCATCCAATCATGCTTATGAATATCAAATCATGTATCCAGGCTGACTCATGTTGGCAAGACCAGACCCATTTTGGGTTGGTACATGCCTGCATGATGCATGTCTACAAGATGTGGCTCTGACATATGATGATTTCTGCACATCCTTTTCAACAATATGATTGCTTTGAATGTTATTTGATTGTTCTCCATCACAAAGCGGAGACAAATTAATGTTGAGTATTTTTGCATGAGTCGAGTAAAAGAACAAAGTTATGCTCTAAATAATTACAATGACATTGTGTGCAGTCATGTGACTGGCTGACTGCATTTGATTGGCGAATGGGGGCGAATGCCACTCGTTACATTGGATAGACAAAACGCAGTGACATTGACGCAGGCAGAATTTTTTTCGACGGATAAAAAAACGGAAAAAAGCATGTTGTTCAACCCATTTTTTTGGGGGCTTTGACCTGTGAGCAGAAATTTGAGATACAAGCTTAGAGGTCTGTCAATTGAAGTCTACTGTCAAACATAACATAAAACTAAAGAGAATTACAAATAACTTTGCCTTACGCCACTGTCTAGTGGAATGCTAGCAAACAACTCAAAATGTCACAGGCTAACAAATAACACCGATCTCTCTCGGTTTTATAACTTTAAGTAACCACTGTTGAAACACAAATGATGGGGCAACACGTGGACAGACAATTCTCAGCGATTTTTTTTTTTTATCCCTTATTTTAAAATGACTACCAGTAATAATGATGCGGTTTAGTGATGTAGTTGTGTACTTGTGTCTGTATTACAGCACCCTGAAGGAGCAGGAGTGTCAATTGAAGCAAGACTTATTGCCAACTGTTGGTATTTGAATTCAATTGTAAAAGCTGAGTTGAGGTGGAAGTGTTTTTTACTTACAAGCGCAGTATCAAAATGAAACACACTTGTATCTCAAGATACATACCACTCTATAATCTATGTGGCAAGCCTATTAATCACTTCATCATACCGCAGAATTACTCATGCGTTTAATTAGTCACGCTTTGTTAGATCTAATGGGAATAACAATGTATTTCCATCCTGACTCGTCATTTCCAATCCAAACAATCTCGGCGTGCTTGTCTTTTGCGTTTACTCACAAAGCAAACACTCCAAGAGGCTTTAAGTGATTTTTTTTTTTTTTGTTCAGCTAAGTGACTGCGAGGAGGCAGCAGGTTGTGAGCCTACTGCTGATTCATGCGCCAAGTCAGCCGCATTAGAAGGAGCTGTCTGAGGAAGAGAAGGCACGGCAGGAAGTGAGGAAATGACGAGAGACAGCAACCACATGATGAACTGTTGATTCGCGGAAACTAAAAATAAATGAAATCCAATCAGGGTGATGGTCAGAAGAGCGAATGGCTGGAAGAAGATGAGCAGGAGGATGAAAAAAAGCGCAGGAGTAGGTTGGTGCGATGAATGCTGGTCTCCGCTCATTCATACGCCGGGGAATGCTTTGGTTTGCTGTGGACACGGCAACCCAAAATACTTTTTTTTTTTCTTTACCACTTTCAGTGGGCGCAAGACAAATTGGGCAAAAACGGGCAAAGTAAGAATGATGAATTAATGAATAATGCAAAGTAAACTTATAGGAGGGAATAGGTTGTTTAATAAATATATATATATATATATATATTTAAATATAGCCTCGTCAAATTCACAAACTGCATGTTAGTTTTTCAAAGACAAACCATCGATAGCGATCGTGGTTATCGATCGTGAAATATAATGGCTCAAAAGAAGAAAATGGAGTGGAAATATCTCCTACTGCCCTCAACACCACTTCACAAGTGTTTGTCCTTTCCATCACCTCCATCAAGGGGATTGCACCTCTTCGAGTTTAGCCTCACAACCTCTCACTCTTTTAAAGTGTGCAAAGAAAGACCCTTTATTTATTTCTTTTCTCGTTATCTGAGAAAAAAACAATACACGCCTATGAGATGTTACAAATCACTTCATATTAACTGACTCTGTTGCATGAACTTTGTTGTCTGTGCTGCAGACTTTGTTCAAACGTTCAAAGTTTTACTCCTTTGGGGATTTATTAGGAGAGTGAAACATCCTTTTCGACATGAGCAGATAAGCTCGCTTGGATCAGCTGTGTTTTGCCTAATTCTACAGATAGGGAGGAGATGTGGTTAGAAAAGCACACTTTAATGAAGCTAATGAAAAAAATATGTTGGTTTGAGAGAAGACTTGAATTGATTGGGAAGATTTTTTATTTTTATACAAAATCAGCCATACCAGTGGCAACAATCATAACAGCAACTTTATCGAAGGCTTCACAACTAGATTTTAAGAGTCTTGTTTTTTTTTCTTCTGTGTCCGTATGTCCATGCATCCTCAGCTCCGGGGCGGCCCTCGTGGCCGGGATGCCACTGCGTGCCGTGCCAGTCGGCAGTGGACGGTGAGGCCCAGGAGGAAGGGGCCGAGTGCAGGCGTCTGAGGGGGGGCAGCCCGCACCAGTCCGGGGACATGAACCTCTGCTGGCACGAGATCAAACGCAAGTCGCACAATATCCGGTAAGGGGACGATCACGTGTATAAATGGGATCTTCTCGATGACAGAAGTATGATTGGAATTGTGCCTTTTCAAAAACATGCCCCATGCACATGCTCGTAATGGACTGGAAGCTAATGAGTGTAACATTTCTATATCACGGCCAAATGTGTGTGCGCCTGTGTGTGTTTTCCATTTACTCCCCGCCAAGTCAACTTATTCATCATTGATAGTAAACTAATGCTGCCTATATTGTGTTCATGTTTGCTCGCGTGCCAAATGATGAGACGCCACTCACGTTGCTCCCTAATGCTTAACTGGAGACCGTCCAGGCTTTGCCTCATCATTTCCGACCCTCCGACTCCACTCTGTTCAGACAATTGCACCCCCACCTCCCACTTAATGGCTTACTTGACCCCAGCAGGTCTAATATGGAATAGGGAGGATGGCGGGGGCAGGGCACTTGTGAAATTGGTTAAGACAGTTTCCCCTGGAGCTTCTATGTACCGTAATTTCCGGACTATAAGTCGCGGTTTTTTTCATAGTTTGGATGGGGGGGCGACTTATACTCAAGAGCGACTTATATATGTTTTTTTTTCACAAATTTTTACTTGATCATTAAGACATCACTTACAAGTATAGTTGACCACTTCCCATGTTATTTTTAGTATAGTTGATCACTTCACATGCTTTTATTTCTTTATCTTGAACATATTCAAAACATAAAAAATAGAGAAAACATCAAATAAAGCAATTAACACTTTAAAGCACCATATCCAAGTCCACTGTCTGCTGTATGTACACTTGCTCCATTTTTGCTCCTCTTATATTTATTATTATTATTTATTATTATTTGTTTATTTATCATTTATTCAATACTCTTATTTATTCATTGTTAGTGCCTTCTTGGTTTTTTTTGTGTTGCTTGTATGCATATGTGTACTATCTCACCGAGGGATAGAGGAAATGTAATTTCAATCTCTTTGTGTGTCTTAGTATATAAAAAAAATATATCGACGATAAAGCAGACTTTGACTTTGATAAAACAACCAAAAAAAATTATATTTTCAGACGAAACTGGATGAGGGCGCTCTAAATTTTACCGTTGGCCGTGACTCATCAACTGGGTGGGCTTAAGAAAAATGGCACCAAAAAGAAACTCATATTTTGCAGGTTACAAACTTCAAGTTGTAAAATATGCAGCTGAAAACAGTAATCGAGCAGCAGAAAGAAAGTTTGGAGAACCGTGATGTACCAATGGATTACTATTTCAAGTGACGTCAGTAGCGCGGCGCGCCGGTTGTTTACATACAAACGTGCCCACACAAGGACGACCGGCATCATTAGCGGTGATCATTTCTAAGTGACACGGAGGACAAAGAGTTTGAAGGAATTAAGGATTTGGAGTGACATAGAAGGTTTGAAAAACTATTATGGCTTTTACGCACGCCCGGTCTCTACTGAGTCGGGGGCCGACGATCGGCCGAGTGGTTGTCCGCAAACGGTGCGCGGGGCTCGGACATGGCCATTACGCACGCCCGGTCTGTCTGGAAGTCCACGCCGCCACACGCTTGGAAGTTTGTTTTGTTTAATAAAGAGCCGTTTACCAAACCTACGTCTATCCTTGTACTTTGTTAATGCTACAATATAGTTATATAGTAGATCTGTGGAATAAAGACGAGGGTGACGTCAGGGCGCACGCGCGGCGATGTTGACAAAGGACGAGGAATTTGATCGATGGATTTAATGGAATTAAAGTGCACGGATGGTTTGATAATATTATTGGCTTGTATTATAGTTATTTAAAATATAGTTTATCTATCGTTATATGAGCCTGTGGAATATTTTGAAGCGCAAGCGCCCTCAGCCGTGCGCACCCATTGTTGACAAAGATCGATCGATGGATTTAATGAATTGGAGTGACACCGATGGTTTTATAAACATGTTATTCATGTAATAGTTGTCCTTAATCACTCTATATGTTACGTCAGGCCCGTTCTCAGCTCTTTGTTTGTGTTTGTCAAGTTAGCATACCTATCGTTTAGCCTGTTGTTGCTATTTAATGAATTGGAGTGACACCGATGGTTTTATAAACATGTTATTCATGTAATAGTTGTCCTTAATCACTCTATATGTTACGTCAGGCCCGTTCTCAGCTCTTTCTTTGAGTTTGTCACGTTAGCATACCTATCGTTTAGCCTGTTGTTGCTATTTAATGAATTGGAGTGACACTGATGGTTTTATAAACATGTTATTCATGTAATAGTTGTCCTTAATCACTCTATATGTTACGTCAGGCCCGTTCTCAGCTCTTTGTTTGTGTTTGTCACGTTAGCATACCTATCGTTTAGCCTGTTGTTGCTATCGTTTAGCCTGTTGTTGCTCGTTCATGACTGTTTTTGGTGTGGGATTTTGTCGAATAAATTGCCCCCAAAATGCGACTTATACTCCGGAGCGACTTATATATGTTTTTTTTCACTTTTTGGGGCATTTTATGGCTGGTGCGACTTATACTCCGGAGCGACTTATAGTCCGGAAAATACGGTAATTAGATCAGCAAGTAGGAGAGGGTCAGTGGCGGGTTGGGGGCGTGGGGGGGCGATACAACGGTGAATTGATAAGGAGGGCCGGCGAGAGGGAGGGAATGAGTAAAAGGCGCAAAGGCAGATGTTACTAAATCATCCCAGAGAGAAATGCAGGGAAAAAGGGAGGTAAGTAAAAAGAATGAGTGAATGAGGAAGAGCCGGCCGGGGTAACCTTGAGAGGAAAGTGTGTTTTTATGTAGGATAGGACTTTGCTTTGTAATTGCTTCCCCGACGTTGATCCACAGCCTGTTGAGCCTCTGCCTCAATAAAAGTCACCTCCGTGTTATTCCTGTGACAGTTCATGACAAACGTTTTACACCAAATACCACCTCAGGAAATACGTAACTCTTCAACAACCACCTTAATATCTAACTTTGAAATGTGTAATGTAAATTACAATGAATACAATTTGTAAAAAAAAAAGTTTTAAATATATTCCTGTGAGTCCCTGTGTGATTTAATTTCATTTTTTTCTTACTATCTATATAGTCTTATTATTACGGGATATAAGTCCTATTTATGGAGAACACGAACCCATTTTTTTTTCTGTTTTCATGAGCAAAATGTTTTTTAATATAAAAGGCATAATATTACAATAAAATTGTAGTTTTGAAATTTGCTGAATAACTTTTCACTCAAAAATTTTGGACGACGGCTTTTTTCTTCTTTGGGATCTTGTGCATTGGCCTGGAATTAAATTGAACTTCACCTGCTGCAAACGCAACTTACAAAATTGAGTGGGAAAAGGCGCCTTTTGCATTTTTTTTTGGGGGGGGGGGGGGGGCAGCAGGTGGAATTGGCGCATAGAGATAAGAGTGAAGCTGGAAGATATGCGCTGTTTATGCATGGCATGGAACTTATCAGTGTAACACAGTGTCACTTTGCTAATTGGACTCTGAAATGATAACAAAAGGTTGGCAGTGTGATCACTTTTTTTGATGTTTTATGCGGAAAGAAGGCCAACTCATTAAATGACACGCATGCAAACATGCACACACACACAGAATGAGCAGCACGTGACTGACTTTAAGTTTTTATTTTTACTACTGAAAAAGTTGCACCTCTTAGATAACACGATGTAACGCGCGTGTGCGTGTGTGCGCGTGTGTGCGTGCTTGTGTAAAATGACATTACAGACAGCAAGGGACAAACATCTATCTGCCAATTTACATACCCAAGCATTAAACAATTCAGAGCACCCAAGGCACTTGTTGTTCCAGGAAAATAATTGGTTGCCATTGCATCAATCTAATCTCACTTTAGAGTAATATCATCATTACTGCAAATGTAACTGCTGGTGAAAACAGATTGGGGACTTGCATTGCTTCCTGTGTTCTAATCACGGCCACGTTGACGCATGGACACGTCTTTGGTGTCACACGGTGAGCTGCCTAATGAATGTTTGCGCATGGCTCAGATTGTTGCAGACAGACGACCACCCACAGCCAATATCCGTCTGAGTAATGAGGTGGCACTTCAGGCCCGCTTGTCGTCACACTCTGCCTTCTGTATTTAGCCATTCGCTCGTATCGCTTGGTACCTTCTTTCCTTCCTTCCTTCCTTGCTCATGGTTTAGGGGGGGAAGCCCTTGGGGGTTTTGGTGCCCCCATTTTCTCAGCATCATCTCTGGGCAAGCTCCTGTGTTGTGTCTGCAGGATAAACAGATCCATTTGAGATGTTTGTGTTGTTTCCATTGTCCAAGGTTAGTGGCTTAAGAAAACAAATACCAGCCAAGACAGTTTGCACTGTATGGGGAAGAAGCAATTTCTAAAAATTCAGCACGTGCCATTTTTTTACATATGAATTTACTACCAAGTTAATTTTAAACTGCGTCATGTTCGGAAGGTGGGATCCCCGTTATGTCGTTAATCTTACAATTATTCATCTAGAAACAAGAATTTCTTTTTAAAACGTTGCAAGTGCCTCGCTTTCAGTACGATTTTTATTCAGAGATGAGTAATGGGGAAGATAAGTCAAAGATTTGAATTACAGCAGTGAGTCACTTTGATTGACAACGATCAACAAAACGTTTAGTTCCCGCTTTCAATGCTGTGCGTGCCATGTTTGGAATTGCCTTGTAATTGCCAAGAAATCATCTTTTCAGCCTGTTTGTGTCGAGCTACTTTCATTGGTGTTGAATAACACGCTTGTGTTCACTCTCATCTGCAACTGATTGCCATAGAAAGTCATTCCCGCGGTGCAAGGTTGACTGCCAATGAACGGCACGCGTGGAATTTATTAATTTGAGTCCCTCGCGCCATGATTAACAATTTATCTTTGCATGTCATTTGCTTAATTTTATATGTTAATTTTCTCATTATGCTCGCAGTGTCATTTTAGAGCCGTTGCCATTCTGGGTAAATGTAAATTGCTTATTTCGGATTCCCTTTGGCCATCAGTTGTGGTAGCTTCCTCAAACAACATTTTTCAGTTGTGAAGGGAACAAAACAGCCTCGTGAGCGTTGTTGTCACTCAGCAAATGGATTTCCCGCAAATCTCAGGAAGGCGGCGGCGGAATAGAGACGCTTCGGGCCAGGCATCGGTTACACTCGTGATGCACAACAAAGCAGCGTTTCCCAAACTGGCCCAACGTAAGAGAAAATGTTTCTTCTGTAGATGACACACAAAACTGCTGACCGACGATGCCATCAGAAATGCATTTTACAAATGGACCAGCGGGGACTTGCACATGTCGACGCAGACAAGCGTGTGACTGCTGCTGTCAAGCATGCAATCAAGTCGAGCATGAAAAAGGCCAGTCAGCGCTGTTGCATTGAATGATCTGCAAACACTTACGATAATAGTGTGAAACTCATACAGGATGTGTTAAAACTGCCAGACCAAACTAGTGTGCCCGGGCCCTTCGGGGGGGTGGGGGGTCAGTGAATTGTATTTTGGAGCTTTTCCCAAAATGATCATTTTAAGAGGCATTCATCATCAAATCTTTAAATCACATCCTATTATGTTTGCAGATCAACAAGCTACAAAGAGCTAAAATCTCCATTCCTAGTTTGAATTTCCCTACTTGGCTTCAAAATGGATAAGTAACATTGATTTTAATCACTGAATTGCCCCACGGCTTGTGAGTTTGCCGCAGTAAGTGATACAATTCTAATGTTTCACAAGTATTACGTCATGAATGAGACAATAATGCTTTTTGAGAGTGTGCTTACAGAATAGACTTGAGATTTTCTGGTGCAAGGAAACTATTTCCTTGACTTTGACTACATTTCATCAGTGGGGCGACGTGAGGTGAAAATATGTGACGCATAGTGACACAGCACACAAAATCTGACTTGATGATGTACAAATATTATGCCCATAAATTGTTCCTGCTAAATCCCAGTGTGATGTCATTTTATTCCAATTAGTTTTCAGAGTGGTTAGACGATAGTTGGTTATTTGCAGCAAAGAATGACATTAAGCTAAATTATTTACAAATATTGTCCACTGTTAAATTGAATTATATCATTGACAGCAATTGAAATATCTTTTAAAGACGGGAAGTACAAATAAACAAGCTCAATGAATTATTTTCCTTCTTGATATCCTTACGGTTAATGTTGGGATCTTCCCTATCTGACTTCTAGAACAATTTTCATAAATTTCTGTTGAGTTGAGTGAGGAGGAGGCACAGTGCTCAAAGCCTCCTTCTGGCCCTGAGGCAACACAGCAACAAGCTCTTCTCCTGAAACAGCCCAAATTCTGCTTCAGTCTCCTACACATTAATTAATCATGGAAGTGGTAAACGCTAAGCTTCTCGCTGTAATCTCCCCTACTGATTGGGGAGTTGAATTTCCATTTGACAACGTTATTTACTTTCCAATGGGAACTGTCAAGCTATGGGGGGCATGACACTGTGCTGCATTAAACTCCATACAAAGGTTGCCCAAGTCATGACATATTTGACATTTCCAGCTCGAAATGATAAGAATTCTTCCCGCAGCGAGTAACAGTGATATTCCAATGCCGGGCTCGTGGGTTTATCTCTGCTGGATCCTTTGCACGCTGCTAATCCCGGAAATGAAAAGGTCTGCGATCTTTTATTACAACAATATTATTGCAATATCACGCTGATCTGATCATGCCTTCCCTTGCGATAGCGTTCCGAGATGATGCCAGTCTTGCTGCTGCATGTTTGGGAACAAACACTAGAAGTCATCTCTTGGGTTTGTCTTGTCATTGGTTCATTTGACTTCCGATGTTATAATAATGAACTCTATATACTGGCTAACGGAAAATAACATGAAATGCCACTGCCATTATGAGCCTTCAAACAACTGTTCACAGTTACGGGAGCGCCACCCATCATTCCTTGTCAAATTCAAGGTGACATTAAAATATATAACCCTAATCAAAGCCAAAGTCAAAGTCTGCTTTATTGTCAATATCTTCACAAAGAGATTGAAATTGCATTTCCTACTATCCCAGTGACAAGACATATTACATATATTATATTATATTATATTATATTATCTTATATTATATTATATTATATTATATTATATTATATTATATTGGTCCACGGACAAACAAAACATTCAAGTAAATAATACAAAAAGTAAAAAAAAAAAAAAAAGGCACATACAATGAATACGTAAGAGCAATGAATAAATAATAAATAAATAAGAGCAACATGGTTGAAATGGAGCAATTGTGCATACATCAGACAGTCAGTATATAGCGCAAATGTACGGGAGGAGTCAACGTGTCATGAGATGAATGTTTACAACCATGCAGAAAAGGATTGGCTAAAAATCTGCTCTACAGCAACTTGTTGATTTATTCTGCCATCCTCCGAGCCTGTTTTCCTTCGATTTGTAAACATACTAGTGACAATCTAACCAAGTGTTTACTAAAGCCATACGTTCCTGATTGGATTACCCGGATTGTTAATGCCGTTTGAACGTCAGTGAGTACTGTGCTCCAGTGTTGAGGAAAATTTATTTACACATCAAACACTTGCTCATTTCAATGACTGTTAACACTGTAGCTTGCTTTAGAGCCAGTAGACCATTCACTATATTGCTTACGATATAAACAAAAACAAATTAACTCTCAGTGATGTTTTCTCTTTAATACCCAATTGCAGCAGCATGATCTGCCCCTTTAAGTAGATACATGTCCCTGCGGAGCCAGTGGAGATTGAAAAGGAGTTAAAAGGAAGGGAAATATATTGGGATATAAAATCAGCAGATGGCCAGAAAGCCACTGTAAATGAGAAACAATGCCCTGTTTGTGTGGTGAATGATAAACACATTGGGGACTTTGTGATAGCACATTCATGCTATTTACTTTCTTACTGTGTCACAGAAAACAACAATCGAGAGTGGCATTCAGTGGCGCACAGACCTCCGCTGAGGCCCAATAATCATAATGGCCATTGTTTATCTTTATAGCCACTACATTTGCATATGTCTGAATTTTGGTCTTATAAGAATGCTGAGTAGAAGACCATTACATTATGTGCTGCATAGTAACCGCATCACACACCAATCACAAATCAATGATTCTAAGAAAATCATGTTAGACTGTATTTGCACCACCAATTAGATGCAACGTCTACAATTATTGGGAGAGAGGCAAAACATAAAACATTTGTTTGGTTTGTGGTTAATGACGCCATTAAGGGAGACTATAAAAGAAAAATCAACTAATGTGAGGGCTCATTTTGACCCGGTTATGTAACCATACAAAAACATGTTTACACCACCTTTAAAAGGAATATCTACCCACATTGTTTTATTTGTCCTCACATTTGCCGGCATCAAAGTGGACTACCTGGAACTGTTTGTGTCCTGGGCGCTTTTCAAAGACTGTGTGTTACGGAACAAGCTGTGTCAGTTCTTACACATTGGCCTTCTATTTATCCACAATAACCTCTACCTTCAGATAGAAGTTAAAAAAAAAACACCTTAAAAAGAGTTCCATAATAGTCTCTAATGAACTTTCAGGTATTACTTGATTGGGGTAAACAGTGAGACTCACAAATACAAAATCAAAGCATGGAGAAGTTGCTTACACCAAACATTATAAACGGGCAACTCACTAATTCCAGTTCCTGATATCAAATAAATGCTCAAACGCTTGCCACGTGATGCTCTTTTCATTCCAACACAACTCTGTGCTTTATTTCTGCCTCTCTGGGAGAGTAGCCTATAATGGAAGCCCCAGTGATGGACAAATGTGTTATTATCTCTGTGTGTGTGTTCTGCTGATGCTTTGCGCATTTCTGTATTAGCTTGTGAACGTCCGGAGGTTTTTGTTGTGAGGGTAGAAGCATTTCGATGCCAGGGCTGTCTGCTGATGGATGACCTTACTCAGACAAGCAAGAGCCTAGTTTTTGTGTATGACTCAGAAGCTGTGTGTAAAGTTGTACTGCTGTATTTATACGTATTTGCTGTCATGGTGAGTTGTATTTAAAAAAATATGAATGACGTCATCGAGTCGTCCACTTAAACTCAACTTTCGATATATTATAATCGAGTTGTTTATCCATTCTGTATGTACATTTTTGCACTGATAAGCACTCTTTACGTTTCTTGTTGTTTATAATGAATGTATTTGAATTTATTTAAACTACAACCCCAACATGGAGCATTTTATGATGCTATCTAACAAATACCTCCTTATCAGTGTCAGTCAAACGTAAGAGTTATCTTCCTGCCGGCGTACTTAATTACTACCTAATCAATTAATTCTAATCTTTTCATACTTACCCACCTTCTTTCCATCTACCTTCTTTCCCTCCTTCCTGCTGGCATCTCTGATGTAATTCCACATCTCTCTTGTGTGCTCATGTGTGCCAAATTCAGTTTGCAGAAAACTGCCTTACACTTCCTTTTCTCCACTCACCAATGTGAACTGAAGTGAACCCGCTGATGAACGTGTGCTAATGGTACACGTAGAGAAAAACTCCTTACACAGATCTGGCGAATCATATGCCTTGCCGCCATGTGACATTATTGTGTGGCTATATTTGATGACTACTGACGATTTCACCGATGTGTTTCCGACTCCCCTCATTATGGTGATGGTGCTCGAGTACTGGCTTCTGGTGTGTAAATGAAACACTGGGATATTTTCACGGCTTTAATGTCGCTTTATAGCCCTTTTAATGCCAGTTGCAGTGTAAAAGCAACACTTGGTGCTTGCTGCTTGGTGGTAATTAAACATTCATCCATCCATTTCCTATACTGATCCTCTCTTAGTGTACAGTAATTAAAGATGAAGATATCTTTAAAAATATATATATATGTGTATATGTATATATATATATATATATATATATTCACATTTTTGTTTTAAAAAGCACTGTTATCTATTTCATGTTTTGCCGGCAACAATAACAAAGTGTCGGCTCAGCTAATGAATTACTTACTTATGAATAATTTATCCTCATTGCACAGTGATTACCCTGCACCTTTATTTGCAATTGTATTTTCTTTACTTGCTATATGTAGCATGTGGTAAGCGAACAAAAGGTAGAAGAATTAATCCGAATCTCTTTTTTTATTCCTCTCTTTTTTCTCTCTCTCCACGTTTATTCTCCAGGGATTTAAATGTTCGGAATAAAAGTTGTCAAAAAAAAAATCCCACAATGGGCAAATTCACTACAAAAAAATACACTAGCATTAGGATACTTCTTAAAGTAAAGATAATGTAATACTATTAGAATTTAGAACATTAAGAGCATAAACTACCAGCAAACATAGTATTCTTGAAACATCTTATTTAAGCCCCTCACACACACAATATCTAGTACAGTACACTCTAACAAATTTCACTGTAAAACTAACAGGTCATAGTCAAGTTGGGTCTTGAGACCCAAGTCTCAAGTCAAGCCACGTGACTGCTGTACTGGTAGAAGTATGTAACCAAATGTTGCTTGGTTATATGTGTGTGTTGTCAGTGTTCGAATAGAGGCCATCTCGGACAACAGTGGGAAGCTGCAGCTCTCCCTGCAGGAGATCATCGAATGGCTGACAGCGAAGGACGAGGAGCTGTCGGAGCAGCTGCCCATAGGAGGCGACGTGGGGGCCGTGCAGCACCAGAGGGAGTTCCACCAGGTAATGCCGAAGCCTTTTGAAATAGCGCACAGAATCCATTGACTCGAGTGCCTCAAGAGGAATTTGTGACCACAGTCTGATAGATTTACACATAAATACAGAGAGATGTATTCAGTGGGCGTTACGGCTTAATGGAAGTGTAGCGGCGAGGACAAGTCCCGCTGAGTGCCCCTTTCCACTTTTAAGCTTGCTATCTGTTTTCTTAGTGTGAAAATGGATTGAGGGTGTTCCCAGGGTCATGTGCTATGATCTATGTGATGCGTGTGATTGCTCAGCCATTTATATCTACATTTTCTATGGTAAATTGGTTCCAGTCTGAGACGGATGGTACGGAAGGAAAAAAAAAAATACATTATCGTCTGTTTAATGTTTTTGAGGCGCAACATCAAGGCTTGAGTCTTGATTGTCACGAGTCAAAGTTTCAAGATAGGAGGCCCTCGCGGCTTCTGTTATCGTGCGATTTGAATGTGTTATTGTCCAGCGGTCGGCGGGACATTTTTACTGTTTGATAACATTAAAAGAAATCAAATATCGCAAGGACATCTTGGTTTTTGAGTTTAAAGAAGTGCCAAGATTAACACTTTATTAAGTTGCTTTTTGATATCGCACTTTTCACAAAATTACAAAGTACATCCACAGGTTAAACTCTGAATTGGGGAAAGGCGTTTGACTAAATGTCACTTTCTTTAGTCAATAGTGCCTCGAGATATGAATGCCCTAATGCACAAGGTATGAGCCATCATTCAGGTGATTTGTTTTTGCTTTGACTTGCAGGCAAAAATTCGGAAAAACCAAACCACCCCATAGCTTTGCTTCGGCCAAGTTCGTTCAGCCAAGAGCAAACAAACAATGCAAAAGGTCATAGATGGGCAAACAAATGTCATCTGTATTTCTACCCTTTACACGTGTAAACAGATAATATATCAATCTGCATGTGAGCTGAGCAGCTATAATAAATAAAACAGTAAAATCAAAGTGGAAAGAAAAGAACAAAAGAAAGATTGTACAAACAACAATTCTGGACAGATATTTTGTTAAGGGGCAGATGATGAGTGTGCCAGTCGTGATGGAAAACTATATGATGGCTAACAGATTTGGTCGGGTGATGTTTTGAATGGCCTTGAAAAGGAACAGGAGGATTCTAAATGTTGTAAAAATGAGTTGATGTGGTTGATGGAACCTGGTTTTTGTAATGATTCAAGCAGCTGAATTATGGACCAGTTGGAGTTTATGGAGGGATTTGTGAGGGAGACTAAAAAGAAGGAAATTGCGGTGAACGGAGATGGCAGTGGAGCAGGGAGTGAGGAACGGGCGAAGGCCATTAATACTGCGGAGATGGAGGTAGGATGTGGACCGTGTGATGTTATTTATTTGAGTTTTAAAAGATAGGTTGCTGTCGGGTGACATACTCTTAACATGCGGAATTGTAATGGGGAAACTGATCGTTTTGATAAGTGCAGATTTCAACATGACTGGGAGAAATCAATTTTGTGAGGTTTGCGCTAAAAATGATAGAATTTCAGATGATGGTGGGGCATGGTACTTGGATTTGTGATCTTGTGTTTGTGGTATTTCCTGTGGGAACGAGATATGTGAAGAAAAGAATGGGTCCCATAACAGATCCCTGGGGCACATGTGTGATGACTGGGGGATGCCTGCGAGGTGAATGATTGAAGTTGAATCGACTGATTTTAGATAGCTAAAATACAAATGGGTGTGTGTTATCCGACATAAACAATAAATGCTTTGTAACAAATATTGTAGCTTTTCATCTTGACAATGCAAACTAAATAAAATTAACAATCAGTTGCTCCATCCTTAATTTCAAAAAGTATTATATAATATAGGCAAAGTTACAAAAATAACAAATAACATGACAATAAAATTAGATAGAACAGGTAGTGATGCAATCAACAGTTTCATTCCAAGTTGTCAAAAAGACATTATTTACGATACTTCATTATTTAATTTGATATTTACAGGGACAGCAAAAGTGTAGTCAGGCTTAGGAAGTAACACAAATTGGCACCTAATACATTTAATAAATGGTAACAACAGCAAGGGTCTAAGAAAAGAACCCTGTGGAACTCCACACACTGAAGTCATTGCATCACTTCAATCATACATCCCTCCACCTTTGCTGTAAAGTGAGGATTCAGAGAATAAACTTTTCATTCATTTTCTCCCCTCTCGTCCTGTCTGGGTGTGTCTCGTATCCATTTTCACCGCAACCGGATTTATAATCTGCAGTGTCTCAGCTTTCTCGGTGCCTGGTTGCTCTGAAACTTCCTCCAACAAAGCAAAATTGGAGATTGCATGCCAGAGTTCTATGGAGATTTAAAGTGTTTTAAGAAATGTGAATTATTGATCCTAAGTGGATTTATCCCAATGTCTTCTTTGTGCCGATGATGAATTCCCATCTGTCTTTAAAAAAAAAAAAAAAAAAAAAAAAAGATTTGCTTGTGTCTTTAGGAGTTTAGGAGGAGGAGTGTGTCCTCGAGGGTGACCAAGGGATTTGGGAAGAGAAAATATTTGTCTTTCTTTCCTCAATGTTGGGGTGAGTGAGCATGTGTGCAACACGAGGAAGGAGGATTTTGCTGCTCTTTACACAGCATCAGTCTTTTTCTTTGCCTCGTGTGAAAGGAAGAAAAAAATCCATCTTCCTTGTCAACAAATCCCAATGAGGGGCTGTCTACAGGTAAAAGTAAATGTGATGCCAGCAACACGTTGAGATGAAGTCATTGAAGTCATTTCCTCCCACGGAAATGCTCTACACTGTGCATAATTCACCCTAGTCTGATCTGAAGCTTCTTAATATTCATTCAACCAAGGATGAAGCCTCGGAGTGTGAAATTTAGCCTGTATTAAAATTTTAACAAGGCAGCTAGTCGAGGAATTCATGGAGCCGCTCTGGTCAGACTGAAAAGAGGCGGCATAGAAACAGTGGGGAACCTGAGTAGATGGGAATGGTGAGCAATAAAAAAAAAAGGGATAGATGTGGGAAGTGGTTTGCTTGTTTGTGCGACGGAGGAAGGTTTGCACAGGGAATCTTATCGAGCTCTCAAATTTCAGACTTTTAAATCATATTTTCCTCAGCGCTGGCTGCCATGTGCTTGCCTTTCATTTGGGTTTTTGTGTTTGAATCTCATCGCCTGGGGTTTCTCAAGCTAGCTGGGCCCTATATAGAACTCACTGTAAATTGTCTGCTGAAATTGTAATTCGTGTTGAAGCTGGTGTGTAATCAGCATGGCAACATTTCATCCACGGCATTATTACGGCTCAAAGACAATTAGCATAGCATTCCAATGAGTTGCATACTACAAAGCTGAGTTGTATTATCAACACAACAAGCGCAGGAGCAGCAACCACCATGACTCACACTTTTCTTCAAAAAGCACTGTGGGCCGGAGGGGTACCAGCTTCTCACATTTTGTACTTTAGAAATTTGTTTGACTAAATTCAAGTACTTTGTTTGACTAAAGTACAATTATTGTTATTAAGATCGTTACTGCAGAAAATGAAAATTGCTAAAAATACCCTAAATAGTCCAAGGTTTTTTTTTGGACTCAAGTTCAAGCGCAAAAGCCTACAAGTCCCATAAATAAATAGAGCGACGCCTACGAGCAGACTACCTATGACGGCATAGTTCAATGTTGCGTTTGAAAAGCCAGTCAAAAATCAAGGCTTTATTTCAGAAACGAACAAGAGACATTTTACCGCAGATAGCATCATCTCCCATTGAAACCAATCAAGACCCTATACAAAGGGCTCCTTGCGAAAAAAAAAAATCTCTACCTGGATCTAAAATGTTCAAGGACACCTCAAATAAAGACATAATAAACACACGCACACACTTGAACCTTTATGACGTTCTGTAAAGAAAATGAAATCCCTGTATTGCAAAAGTAGTCAAAGATTAGTTATTATGCTGGAGAACATGCCAGTTCCAGGCAGTGCTTGTGCGACCCCCCATGTCTTCTCAACCAGTGGAGCCTCCTTCTTGCCATTTAATTGACTCTTTTGTGCCAGCAGGCCAGCTGTATGACTTTCCCTTAGAGGATTCATACTGCTTTCTGAGCTCTTCTCTGGGCTTCCAGCACAAGCACACTGCAATGTAATCCCATGTGATCCTGCCAGTCGAACCCCGTGATGCCTTGAACTAACTTCTGTGCTCAAAACTTGCTGCTGAGGTCTTCCTGGTGTGTATTTGTGTCTTATCTGGTATTCCCCATCTGAAGTTGTTTGCTATGATGCTTTTAACGGAGATTAGATCGTCTATAACTTGTGCAAAAAGTGCTGTGACTCATCACGACTCCAGTCAGGCTGTGACTGAAAAACTGGTTTTCTTTTTTTTTTTATTTTGGTTAGAAATCATTAATTGTTTTACCTGACGACTCCACAAGTGATGGTGCAAACCCGAATGCCAATGCTTGTCTGTCTATATGTATCCTGTGGTTGACTGGCAACCATCCAGAGTGTAGTCTGACTTTTTCTCCGGTTCCCTGAAAAACAAGGAAATGTTATAGGAGCTGTTACGTGCCACTTTGATTTGCTTTGTATTGTAATTTCCTCTTTAACAAGCAATCCAAAAAGGGCTTCCCATTACCTTATCACGTTGCCGCCACGACACTTTGAGTGAATAAACAAAAAGGTGCAAACAGGGAATTTCTACCCGCGTATAGCCTTAATTTTTCAAGCATCAAAACTGACAAGTCTTCTTTCTATTGGCCCGGTACCAAATGATCCACAGCCTGGTACCAGGCAGATATCAGTCGGTATGTGCCTCAATCCACTTGCTTGCTTAATGGTGCATTCGGGTGTGCTTGTAAGGACTGTAAATATCTTGCTTTTTCTCCTCAGGTGGTCGTTTCCCAGTGGCGATACATCACTATCATTGACTGCCTGGGAGTAAATACTGTAACAGATGGCTGACATAAACTTGTTTGAATTACAGATCATTGGAAGCCAAACCCACTTAGTTTTTTTTCTGACTGTGAAGGATTATCGCCGCGTTTGTCTGAAGGCTCTGCAAATCTGTGCGCTAGGCTTGTAACTGAATCTTTTATAAACAAGGCACATTTCCCTCTCGCTCTTTTAGATGTCTGGTCAGAGGTTGTTGGTTTGCCGAGAAACTGTTTCTTTGAGTTTGTTCTTTTATTCATGCTCGCTTCCCTCTCTTTTGGTTCTCTCACCAGGCTTTCATGGAGGATGTCAAGTCTCGAGGGCCGTTCATCTACTCGGTCTTGGAGTCCGCCCAGTCCTTCCTGGCTCAGCATCCTTTTCAGGAGCCGGAGGAGACCCTAGCAGAAGGCAAAGGTCAGCAGCTCAAATCATTGTCAGAAACCACATATACAGAAGGCATCCATCGCTGTCGGTACAAGGTGCAAACCTCAAGAACATATTTTCTGTATCCCCAACCAAGTTTATCCAGGGTCAAAGAGTTACAGATGTAATTTGCTGATGAGCTAATCATTTGAATCGGAAACGTGACCTCTGACTTAGACAAATATATGTAACAATGGCACGGATTTGCTTTTTGTACTCGTACATGTTTCAAGTCGGAGGTCCATTTGAATCCAGTCCAGGTATAAAAAGAACTAAGCCAAAGAGTTCCAGTCGCATTTGTCTTCACTGCGGATGTCAAAGCCAAGGCCCAGGGGCCAATTCCGGCCCACAATATCATTTTATTTGGCCTGCGAAGACAAACCATGTGTGTTGACTTCGAGTTTCTTGACTTTTAATGATGCTGAGATGAGAATTTTTGTTTAATTTCCTGTGGATTGCAAAGTTCTTGTCTTTTGTTTATCCCCTAATTCGTATGGTCTTCTTCCCTCCCAATCCTTCCTTGTTATTTCCCAGACCATTCTGTCTTTATAAGCACCTTTTTATCTTTTATCACTATTTAATATCAAGACATTATCCCTTTGAGAATTTATCTATTTTACCATTGTCCCATCTCTGCAGAGGTGTCACCCCGCCGGCGGATTCTGAATGTGAGCCGCTCGGTGTGGAAGCAGGCCAATGTGGCCAGCGACCTGTGGGAGAAGCTGACGGCACGTTGTGTCGACCGACACAGGTCACTGCTTGTTTCTTATTGTGTTTGAAATTCATACATGGGCTAATGGAAATTAGCATGCATGTTATGGAAATTATATATATTGTAAAACCTCCTACTCTAACAGAAAGAGAGCCAACATGTAGCAAAACTGCATCCAACCAAACTCACAGCAAAATATTCTCTCCACAAACACAGCCCCTTGAGTTCTGCCAAAAATGGACAATTGAAACAGCTTCACGCTACTTGTTTTGTTTCCAATCACAACAGACACATGGAGAGGACCTTAGAGCGTCTCCTCCAGATCCAGGCGGTGATGGAGGAGCTAGCGGTGGCCCTTGAGCAGGCCGAAGGGGTGAGAGACGCATGGGAGCCCGTGGGAGACCTCTTCATCGACTCCCTGCAAGACCACATAGATGCTACCAAGGTGAATAAATATGTACCCATCTGCCCTCTTTTTGGGCATAATTGATGTCTAGTGTTAAAAGAAGTCCAATTTGACCCAAATTAATTCATGAATAAGGTAACTTGACAAAGGACTTACTCAAGACATGAAGGTAAGACCTACTTACTCAGGTTTGACTTGATACCATCTGCTCTGAAGAAAACATCCACCTCACACAAAAGACTGTGTAATCCATTAAAACACCAACGCAGTATGTTTTCATGAATAATTGAGCCCAGTGTTGCCAGTCAGCATGATGATGACAAGGCTTAGGTTAGGATCCTCGCACAAGTTAAACAAGTGGCAGGTCACTGGCTTCGTCATTACGGAGGAGTCGTTGCGGCCTATAATTGCGTGCCGCTATTCATTAGGAAAAAGGGCACAGTAATCATGTTGCAGCGTGGACTTGTGTCACGGCCAGCACGCTTCGTTCCAACCTTTGGAGCAGATTCTCGCGCACTGAATGATGAAAACCAAAAAGTACATGTGACAACACATGCTAATAAGACGCTGTCATCAGACGCCGTCGATTAGTTAATCAACTCTTGATAATGGGTTGCTCGATTAGTTAAAATGTCATAGCTTGTTTTTATCAGTTTAGAACCAAAGCCTCATTTCCATACTCAGTTTGAGAAAACACTCACTCTCATGTCACTCACGTTACTTGCTTTTCATCTCAGACATTTTGGACAATTATGTACTTACAACTTTGTGCCAACCGAAAGTCCTTTTCTGTGCCTGAGTGCACAAAACAAGTTGCTCGGGTTCAAACCAGAACGAGGATCGTGCGTGGGCGAAAATTCCCACTCCTGAATCATCTTCCCAGAAGCTGGGTAATAACCATGACTGTGTTGCAGTCTCATCGCAAATAAATATCACATAAAAGATTTCCTCCTCGGGGTTCATCTCAACTTTCAAGTTTTTTAAGATCTGCACTCAAAATGCCCAAAAGTATTAAAAACTGCTGACAGAGCAAAATATCTGGCACAGTCATAAATATATATGCACCCATAAGATGTGTTCCCACTCTGTGTTTTATTGGTCGTGGTGAGACTGGTTCAAAGAGTCTCTTGCACTCACCTTTAGAACCGCTACAGACAGTGACGATGATTGTGTGTAAATGTTCCTTTTAGTTAGAATTTCGATAACCCACATTTTCACACAGTTCAATTTTCCAATGTTTTGGATGTCTGCGTCATTATTATAATAATTTAATTAGAGCAATTAAATTCCACTGCAGCTTTTCAAAGAAGAACTGACGCAGGTGAAGGAGGGAATGAAGCACATCAACGACCTGGCCCACCAACTGGCTATTTCCGACGTTCATTTGTCCATGGAAAACGCTCGCGCCCTGGAGCACCTCAATAACAGATGGAAACTGCTACAGGTACACACCCGGTCTCCAAAGTTGCCCAGTATCCTCTCACATTAAAATTCCCATAAGCACTCGAGGCTTTGATGCAGTAGTCCTCAAACTATCTTGGGAGACCAAATAATTACTTTTGCATCCTTTAAAGAAATGCAAAGCCGCTTATGGGGATATCAAACAAACAGTTGTCCTGGATCGACAATGTTTGAGAACCACTATTTTCATTTTTAAAGCTTTCATAAGGTTCAGTTGACCCATGGCAAGATTTTCACTGTTTCTCCCACAGGGCTTCCGATAGTTAAAACCTCGGTTCTGCCTTTTTCCTAGAAATCAATTCTCCCATTTCAAAAGTGCACTTGTTGCCTCTATCTTCCTTGTTTCATTCCTTTGCCTCCGAGGCCTCAAAATGGTTCAGAGTGAATCAGTTGGCCGGCTCAACAACACACAGCAGATTAAACCGGAGGGTTTGTTTTGTAATCCAGTGAAGCAAGTAAAGTTGGCTGCTTCAACATTAGCCTTTGTCCTCCGTCTTGAACCTATTGGATTGCTGGCGGCGATGCAAGGTCACAATGCGATTCTTCTCAAGCTTTTCTCTCCAAATCTCATAGGAATTTCACACACACACACACACACACACACACACCATTTCTGCATTGATTATATTTAAAGCACTCACCAAGCGCTTCATTACCTATACTTGTGCTACATTGGTTTGCTAACAACAAGAGGTTAGGTTTAGGGTTTATACACATGTTGGTATGGTTTAGATTTTTATTTATTGATTTTTTTAAGCCTTTCATTCTGTAGGAACTTGTGCAAATGTGCTGGAATCACCAAAAAAGTACCCAAATATAAATGTACTGTTTTGTATTTGAAAAAAAGGTTTAAGATACTGTGGCATGTATTTCATTAATGTCTTCACATAGCACTCTTTCAGGTTAACAATTCATTGTGGCACTTTCTGCCAGGACCACTTCCATCTTCATTAAAACTGCCACCCAACTTCCTATTCCTGCACCGTGTTGATTTTGGCTGCTCTGCTCTCGATTGGGGCTAATGTAGGCATTTGTCTTCCTTATGGCGGCTCAAATTGCCAGAGCACAGCAGATCACATTTGGGCTCGCCAGCAATTAGTTACATCACAGCCCAAATCATAGCAGCTCATTTTCAAGGACGTACGCACCCTTAGAAATCATTTTAAAAGTATCTGAGTCATTCAAGCCTTGGCTGTAATATTTCAAGGCTGGTCTTTCTTTAACGGAGGAGTCACTGCGACTGGATTTACCTCCCAATATTTGCAGATGTGTTTCAACACCCCGCTGAGTGGAGCGTAATTTATGAAGCGAATGCGGGCGCCGATATCCTTCATCCACGTCGCGTTTCGTTTCATCCCCTTGCCCTCTTTCGCACGTTGCCTGCCGGAGCACCTGAGGAATCGCTGATCTCTTTCCACCTCGATTTATGATTCTGTGATCTGTGTCAAGCTTTCTTACCTGATGCTCTTCAAAGGCTTCTCAAAGTCCTTCAGGAGGGTAAACGTTTGCGAAAGACATCATTCGTATTCCAGGCTTTGCTATTAGTGGAATAGCAGGTGTTCGCCATGTATGAGCTGCCATTGTGGGGCTTTGTGACAGCTGGGTGACACTTAGCTTTATTCCCTTTGATTTAACATGGTGTTTTTTTTGTGTGTCTTCTCAGGGTTCCATTGAGGAGAGGCTAAAGCAACTCCAGGACGCACACCGAGACTTTGGCCCTGGATCGCAGCACTTCCTTTCAAGTAAGCAATAAGCAAGCAAAAAACTCAGATGGCCAGACGAGTAAACAAACTCTTCTACGTCAATTCAAGGTCAAGTCCAATTTAATTGGAATCCATAAAGGAACGGATTACCTGGCCAACTCTCCAAGCAGGAGGGGAGGGGGTGAGGCAGGAGAAGCGGCCGTAAAATAGCCCAAATGCCCGATGATGAAAATCAATCTGGAATGAGGAGTTTAACATTTCTACTCTCAAATGTCATCCAGTTTGGATGTTCTGAAGAGTCCCTTTTGTCCTGAACTTACTAAATTGTCCCATCATGTAATTCAGAGTTTGGTCCAGGTAATGATTGATTGAAATTAAAAGCAGCAAGTTCAGCAAACATCCTCAAATACCCGCCCCGCATTTTGAAGACTACAGTTTGGCGTGACAAGATTGTAAACTGTCCCAGCTATCGTGCGCATTTTGGTTGAAGCTCATGTTCCGAGAAGCCTCCCCGCCGGTGCTCATCACATAGCTCATTGCTCTTACTTAAGCGGAGCTGGGTGATTTAAAAAAAAATGAGGAGAGGCTGCAGAGAAACCGAAAAATGTGATTTACTTAGCCCAGTTTAGACTGAGATGACGGGTAATGGCGTGACTGAGCGGGAGTCTCTCGGCAGGCAGCCTGGCGCACTTTTCACTGCCGTCATGCTGGCTCACAGATGCCATCACTGCGGTGTAAATAGCAGCGATGCTCAGCTCGTTGCACCATGCCGAGAAGTCTGCCTTTGTGGAGCTTTGTTATGATGCCTGGATGGAAAAAATAAGTGGAAGCCACGTTTTGTAACTACTATGTATTTTAAGCAACATATTGTACTGTTGGAAGTAAGGGTGAACAACTTTTGTACACAAGGGCCACAAAAACCAGACAGAAAATTCGTAAGTGAAGTGTTTGGTATTTGAAATGGTCTGATTTACTCAGTGGGATTATAAAAATAAAAATAGATTTAATTGTCATTGGTGAGTTATTGAAAAAGTTTATTTTGCAAGCAGTGATTTTACAGTATCTCAATCAGCCAATGATTTAGTGGGATAAAGGATCAATAAGTATTAATATTAATTTTAATTCAGTAATTAGAGAAGAGATGGCTGCATAGTAATCATGCTTACTTGCTTCAATTTCAATTAATTGTAATAGTGTTAAATGTATGTGTATATATAAAATTGTTTATCTTACTAACATGTTTATTTACAGTAAATCAATTATTTAATAAGCTGAAGGATGAAAAGATGAAATTTTAAGGAAAAAAGACAACATACATAGTTTGTATTCATCTTTCATGTTATAATGGTATAACTTGTAAAAGAATATATACATTGTTTAATAAGATACACATTTGAATGTTTAATGTTTTACTAAATGAATTAAAGTTATTAAAAGCAATTTTTTTTTGCTGGTGGAAACAGGTTTCCATGAAAAATGCCTTCATTCATAGAACTGTTAATTCAGAACAATTGATATTGTAAATATCCATAGGGTCAGACTGGTTAACGCAGTTGATTCAAGCTGCATCATCTGTGTGGCTGAACAACACAGTACAACTCAAGTTTCATTTTTAAAATGATACACATTTGATTTGTACTTTCAGCAATGGATGGACTTTTTTTTTCACCACCCTTGGCCCTTTAAAACGGGATCACATTCTTGGCTTGCTGCCCTTTTTTCTTGCCTCTGCTCAATTTTAAAGTGCAGACACACACATGCACACACACACACACACACACACACACACACACACACGCACACACACACACACACGCACACACACACACACACACACGCGACTGAGATCTTCAACGCTTTGTCTTCTGTTTGGCTGCCAAGGTGAACTCGAGCGTGACGTTCACGGCTATGACTGAGATGGGGCACAAAGGCGTCGCAGCTGACAAAGAATATTCTTCCCCATTTTACTATTTTAATTCAAATACAGTAATTTCATGCTTTACTTCCAATATGATCATATTTGATAAGTAAAACTGACCAAGCAGAGTTTTTGAAAAAAAAAAATGCAAATTTGCAAATACCAAACAGCTGGGGTCAACTGCTAATATTTTTTGCAAATTTTTTGCCTTGGCAATAAAGGTTGTGCTGATAGCGGCCTTGTTTTGAGGTATCGATACCTTGTGGAAGGTCCCAATACCAGCCACAATACTAAAGGCAAAACAAAAAAAAGAAGAAATCAGACATTGAGTAAGTCATCCTCAGCAGTAGTTGGTGCTCATACTAGTTTGAAAAAAAAGAAACCCGTTTTGAATCATTCTAAACCGATATACTTCATTTTTTATTTGAAGCAAAAACACCGGTTTCTGTTTGCATTCACCTAAAGGTCACAATAGCATTTCTGAAATAACAAATGTGGCTCACAAGCCCACTGATGTTCCTTGCTCGGAATATAACGCATTGTCGCCCGTCTCACTCCTTTTCCTCCTATTTGGTCGTGCCAAACACACACAATGCTATCTTCTTGTCCTTTGTCTGGCCACACCCGAGCCGCCCTGTTAATAAGGTCTGAATGGACAACACTATCTGGGCACGATGTCACAGAGTCCATTGTGCACTGTGGCTTTTCACGCATGGCGGCTTATCCCGTTGTATACATTTCTCGTGTGTGTGTGTGTGTATGTGCAGGTTCAGTGCAGATACCATGGGAGCGTGCCATCTCCCCGAACAAAGTGCCATATTACATCAAGTAAGTGCAGCTTCACGGTCACTCACTACGGTTGGTGTTTATTCCTGGCAACAGAGGCAACAAAAAAAAAAAAAAAAAAAAAGAAAAGACGAAAGGGAGCACATGTTATTGTTGTTTTTATATTTGTTCAAATTGCTTTAGTCATGCATCACTGTCAAACCCACTGGTGTTTGAAGACAATTTTATTTGTTCTTCACTGGCCCACAATGACCTCGTGGAGCAGTCTGAATGTGTCACTCGTCAATTTTATACTCAAAGTTGACTTCTGACATCTATTCAACATTTTTTTAAATACATACATATATACATATCTCCATATGTAATAGAACAAGCATATAAATCAAATTTTCCTCCTCACCTTAACTTTGGGCAAATATAAAACATGTTGATGTCATCACAGCAATTGGACATCCCTATATCAATGTTTTTTAGCAAATTGTGTATTTTACAGTCTTATTTCAAGCCAGGTACAACTGGAACAGTTTGAGTGGGCTAGAATGCCCGCTGTGAGGTGCAGCAGTCAAAGTCAAAGTCCCAAAGTCCCAATGATCATCGTCACACACACATCTGGGTGTGGTGAAATTTGTCCTCTGCATTTAACCCATCCCCATGTGATTTTAATCCATCCCCTGGGGGAGAGGGGAGCAGTGAGCAGCAGCGGTGCCGCGCTCGGGAATCATTTGGTGATCTAACCCCCCAATTCCAACCCTTAATGCTGAGTGCCAAGCAGGGAGGCAATGGGTCCCATTTTTATAGTCTTTGGTATGACCCGGCCGGGGTTTGAACCCACAACCTTCCAGTCTCAGGGCGGACACTCTACTACTAGGCCACTGAGCTGGTCTGACTGAAAGCTCCCAAAGTGGTTTGATTGCAGTGATTGCTTCAAAAGGTTGCGCTACATATAAAGTTAAGAGCACCATCTTTTTTGTCCTGGCCTGTTTCTGGAGTTCTTTTGGTAAAATAAATCTCTTTAACCACAATTCAAAAGCAGTGTTTGGTTCTCATTGGTTAATTCTCATTCAACATTTAATTTAGTGCTACTATTGGGAGATTCAAATTATTCCTGTGACCACTATGGGCTTTCATTAACAGAGGTATACTATTAATTTTGTCCACCTTGCTTAATTTCTCTTCAGACTATGAGGGAATTCTAGGAAGAAAAAAAAGTCCCATTAGTTTGAGAATCCGGTTATTTTTTATATGAATGGGGTATCAGTCTGTGCATCTATCTAATCAATAAAATATACTTACTGGCTATAGCAATGAAATAGGATCAATACAAAAACATGATTGCAACAACTTAATCTAAAATTGAATTGGCAATGGTGCAGTTCTGAACTGCTCTGATTTATCGCAAGGGACTAATACGTCTATTAAATCCGAGTATGTTTGTCCGAATAAAAGATTTTTTTCGTCCTTGTTGAATTGTGCAATCGGTCTACACAAACCGTAGTATAAATTGCCATTAAAAGCAAGATCAATAAATGATCAGGTAAAGAAATGTATTGTGGCAACACAAGTTCTCTCAATGCACTCAACGTGAGAGGGCTGCTGCTTCTTTTGTGTGTCATGTACGTCCACAGTTGCGCTTTTTACCGTGCTGCCAATGCTGAATATTTATAAGTATCATTTCCGACACAACCTTCAAGAGCTTTCTCTCTTGTTTTCATTATTTTATTATTTTAAGATGACCTAGCGGCCACCGTGCCTCGAACAAAAAACACACTGGAGCTGTCTTCAGTTTTAATACCCTTCAAATGTGGAATAAATTGCCTGGAGAGAGTGAAGACATGAGACAGTGCCAACTCTCTTCAAATCCAAGCTTCCTTAAAAAAAAAAAAAAAAAACCTTCGTCTGGTAGTTTTTATCTTTTTAATTGCCGTGCTTTGCTTTAATTGTTTTTGTCACATTGTGTGGTTTTACTTTTTTTTTAATTTTTAATGAGAAACATTTAGTCTTGCCTTTACTATTGAAATGTGCCACATAAAAGATTGATCTGCACATTTTTTGTGCTTTTCTGCAGCCATCAGGCGCAGACCACATGCTGGGACCACCCAAAGATGACAGAACTGTACCAAGCGCTTGGTGAGTAACATGCTGCACTGCCGCGATAAGTCTTTTTTCTTTTAATCAGTGGATACTAAAAAGTGGCTGACTAGATCCAGCAGATAGGGTTGTTTTTCTTTCTTTCCATTTATATTTTATACAGATTATTGTTGGGGTGTTTTTCAGTTGAGTGACTGCAAATTTGACCAGGAATAATCTGTGCAGTGTTTACATGAATGTTATTTGTAGCAGTATGTCATGAGCAAATTATTTAGTATATTTATTATGTATTTAGTCAGCTGTTGTTGTTTCTGGGAATCAGATGCCATTGATAGTTGCATTATTAATATTTATACGCACTGCCTGAAAGAATAAAAGAAATGTTTTGGAGGTGTGTGGCTTTAAATACGATTTGTGAAATTTTCTGTGTGTATGAATTAGTGGTACAGAGACATGCATTAAGTCAAGAAACTCCACCAAGCTCATTAAGGAGTCTTGTGTTATTTTTTTCTGATAAAAAACAAAATTCAGTGACCTCATCGCTGCTGCACTGATTGCCTTTTGCTTAACAGTTAATTAACTGTAATTGTTGATGTTAACCTTACTTGACACAATGAAGAGACAGACACCAAAAAGGGATGCAAAGGGATAACCACTGGTGGCATCTTGCACGGGTATGATAATAAACATCCCTTTGTGTCTTTGTCTGGTGTGATAATGTTTTTGTGTTTTTAATGATAATAAACATCCGTTTGTGTATGTGTCCCCCTGTCAGCGGATTTGAACAACATCAAGTTCTCAGCGTACAGAACAGCCATGAAGCTGCGGCGGGTTCAGAAGGCTCTCAGATGTAAGTTATACATCTGTCACAGTTATCGAGCATGTATTGCACCAAGGTACATAATTTATACGAGGAATATCTCAGGGCACAGCACCAAAGAGAAATATTGTGAAAAGTCTATACAGTGGTGCTCTGAGCTATGACTTTAATTTGTAATTCAAACCATCTATCTTCATTGAAATTAATAGAAATGTGATTCATCTCTTTCAACGTGTTGGGAAAAAAAATACTGTTTGTATTGTATTATTAATATGACAAATAGCATTCAATCATGTTTTAAATTATAAAAATATTCGTCACGTTTTGCTACAACTCAATGGACATTGTGCTGCTTCTTCAAATATACGAAACCTGCAACCACATAAAAATTAATTTATGTGCATCTGCTTTTTTATTTTTGAAGTAAATTCCCATAGAAGATATTTTGGAAAATGCTGGCCTTATTTTTCCACGTGTATAACACATACATGTCTTTGCTGACACGAGATCATGTGATTTTCAGATCAATTGTGCAGATTACTTCTGAGTTGAGTGATAAATTGTTCCCCTGTAGGATGTCTAATCCACTATGACAAGCTCTTCTATAGGATGAGATGTACTTCATAACCATTAGCTCAGAGAGTTTGTCATTCGGAATCATTGCTCTACTTTTAGTCTTGAAGAGTTGGATCTCTATTGTGTTAATGGAGCTATGCATTAAAAGTCAAGTACCATTAAATTCATTCTTGGTATTCACCAGTTTCTTCGTACCAGGTAATTAGAGCCACTAATTGGTCTATTTGACCGGGAGAGGAGAAGGTAATCAGTTGGTGCTGCGTGGTTAAGCCTTGAATATGTTCTGCTTCAGGGTCAAAGCCCTCGTTACGCGGCCAGAACATCTCTCACATCCAAGCCATTTCTCAAGAGAAGTAATGCTTCTAAATGGAGGTATTATCCGATAGGAGACAGCATCGGCGCTTCTGGGGATGATGCATTAAAAATACTGCGGGGTCATTACTTTTTGCAGTGGCCAGACATCTTAATCACACATTCGTTGAGTAGCAAAGTTACATTATAATATTGCCTCCTGTGTGTGTGTGTGTGTGTGTGCGTGTGTGTGCGTGTGTGATTAAAGCATACTAAAGCTATTGAGCCACGAGAAATATGATTCTCGGACCCAATTGTAAATTGCATGTCTTGGACATTTTTAAAATATATATACACTTGCACTCAATTGTGCTCTAAAATTTCAATGTGAAAATCCATCACACAACAGGCGACGTATTAATCAGATTACACTGCCAACTACAGCCACAATAAAAAAAAAAATCATAACGGTCATAAAATCATCACATTATTGTACACTACAAAAAACTTTAGCCATTCAATACAGAAAAAGTAATCTGATTACTGAATACATTTGCAGCCCCGTAAACTGCATGAGAGCCGTCCATGAGAACTTTGTTTTGTTACATACTGTCACAATAATGCCAATGCACTTGCTAAAAAAAAAAAAAAATCCATACGTGTGAAGTATGAGGCAATCCACAAAAGCTTCCTAGTTGTTGATTTTTTTTTTCTTGGTATCTGAAAACATTATAAAAATCACTTTGCTGATTATGCTACAAGGCAAACTGTTTGTGTTGTGTAATATAGCTATCCTGTCTGACTGTATGTGGCATGTTTTTGGTGTAGTGGCCTCCCGGTTATTTCCATTGCTTTAATAAATGATCTATGTTATTGCAAATAATTTTGCTGACCTCCAAAGTACTGCTCACGTACCCCATGGGGTTAGTGAAAAGTACCGGTAAAGCTAATGTAGTGGCCAGCGAGTGCATTTCTTGAATCAAGAATCCATACATTATAAATGATATGCACTTCCTAGTTCTGCGCTGTGAATCATTGGGATAGTAGAGATGGTAATACGATAATGGTCATATAATAGCATCGTGATTTGTGATGTCCTCTTTCGCTCGATGGCTTGACCTCCATTAACCTTGAGCCTGCCTCTACTCCAAAGTACTTTGACACTTCCTGCATTCATGGCCTGGCTCTGCACACAAACTCCACTAAAGTGACTCGTCCTCTTGTCCACCCTCTTATCTCCTCATCCCTCCTTCAGTCTTTGACGCCGTATCATTAGAGGATTTAATTGGCTGGCCGTCTGGATAACTTCCCACTGCACGATTGCTGAGTGGTACGGCATAAAAGAGCGCATCCTGAAACATATTTTTAGGTGATTGTGTCCTCATTTCCAACCCCGGTATTGATCGGCCCAATTATACTTTCCATCAACGCGCACCCTTCTAGGTACTCCATAGGGACGCACCATCAAATTAGTTTAGGAGTGGGAGGATCACAATTTTTGTCACAGCTCTCGAAGCATCCACTTAGGTGGGTAAAAATAAAAGGCTGAATCAGCCGTGTTTGCATTTATTGAGGCTTGAATGATGGAAGTGGGTTGGTAATTATAACTGAACCTTTATGTTCCGTATATGACACTGAATAGGTGCTAAAAATACACGTTACCTTTATTTTTTTATGGAACTGGATGAATTCAGTTTTCCTAATCTTTCAGCAGGCAACAAAAATCTCATCTGACAAAACAATGGACAACCCAATTCCTTATTTAAAAAAAATAAAGCCACTGTTATACATCCATGGATAAATGATTATTAAAGAGCCGAAACACATCATACATGGATCCGATACAAAGGCTGCATCAAATAACTGTAAAACATGGATAAGACATGGTTATATTATGTGGTTGCTTTGCTAGATCCGTCCATAGTGTCTTAAATCTGTGCAAGGTAGATTAAAATCTCAAGACTTGCAAAACATGCATAACTTTGCTATGGCAACCCCCAAGCATTATTATTCTGATCAATACAAGGCTGGCGTTGAAAAGGGAGTTCAGAGAAAGCTTCTCCCATCTCATTAAAGAGAATATATTAAAGAATAACAATAATTCATTCATTTTATTCATTGTGATTCTAGGACATTTCATGACAACGAACCCCTGTTTGTCAAGGCAGATATGATGCTAAATGAAAATCTGTGAGAAAAAGAAGCATTCAAATATTTATTAGGTAATTTTACCTCCCATAAGCTTCAAGGAAATTTACATGTATTAATGAAGGCACATTAAAAATGAAAAAAAAATCACATATTACAATATGCACTTTACTGAAGCTGATGGAATCAATCAATCAATGCAACTCTAGCCTGAAAAAGAAAAGGCTTGTCTCCTGTACTGAATGTGTCTTGTGTGTGCATCTGTGTCCTTAGTGGATTTAGTGGCACTGAGCAACCTCTCCGAGGTGTTCCGGGAACAGGAGCTTCATCAGGCGGAGCACGTGATGGATGTGGTGGAGGTCATCCACGGCCTGACGGCGCTCTACGAGAAGCTGGAGGAGGAGAGGACCCTCCAGGTCAACATTCCGCTTTGCGTGGACATGTGTCTCAATTGGCTGCTCAACGTCTATGACAGGTAGGCTGAAATTAAAAACAAACAAAGCTGTACACAATTGGAATAGCTGACATCAGCGCATTTCGATTGGTTGTTCGCTAATGCCACGATGTCATTGCCATCCTGACGTGAGCACAATAATATCTACAATTGCTGTAAAAAAATAATATTGTTCCTCCAGCGTATTTACCGTCTCGGTGGCTTTGTCTACAGATGTCTTTAAAGCGTCACAACACAACTAAAGCTCCAATAGTGCACGGGATCAATCTTGCCTTCTGAGACAAATCCTCTTTTTCACGCTAACTTTCAACCTCATATTTTTGCTTCCTATTGTCTATTTCTTACCGTCTCCAAAGAGTAAAAACAAAAAAAAAAAGAAAGACGGCGCTGAAACATAAACACAAAAGAGGGATCTCATGAGTGTTGTAAATTTTGTGCTCTGGTCTTTAGGACTTACTGCTAATTAGACAATCAGAGACTTCACCCTCTGCATAAATTCCAGCAATTGCTTTTGGGTTTCACTTAAATAACAGAGGTGCCTCTGAATATGTGTGTGGAAGTCTAATTTTTTTTGAAACTTTGATTTTACAGTATATCAGGGGTTATCAAAGAGGAAAGATTCATAATCCTAGCTCCTATACTATTTCGTAATTGAGAAGTAGGATAATGATGGGGGTCCTTGGAAAAATGTCTTCAAGGATCCCAGGAAACCCCAATGTAGCGCACCGTCTCATTTTGAACAAACTCTATCTATGTGAGCTAATAATATACTCGATGGTTCGCACATTGATTTCACAGCCTTGATTGAGGTCTTCACTTGTCTTGGCTTTGCTTAGAGTGTCTCATTACATCACGGCTGACTCCATTTGCTCAGTCTGTGCACAGGGTTAGTGTCCTGGTGTGCAGCAGCGGTGTTTAAAATGGAAGCGCCGCAAGACAGAGTGTGTGTGAAGGGAGATGACAGCCAGTTGCCTCCTTATGTGTCTCTGGATGCACTCCAGCTTCCAGTTAATGTTTCTCTTTGACTTCTCGTGTGACTTTAATCATTTAACTGAGTATTCGCCCCCTCGTGAAAGGTGACCTCGCTTTTTCTTTCCCACCCGTATGCATTTGAGGAACACTCAACTTGGCAAACTTGATTTAATTATCATCTCCTTCCCACTGACGCAAGGTCTGATCTTCTCCATTCCTCGTTTCTACCGCTAATATGATAAGCTTGCGGCGCCTTCAAATTGTTGCTCATTACGGTCGTGGAGCTCTCTCCCGGCTGCGCCTGCACGCTATCTCGGTAATATGAACAATGGCACGCAGAGATGATCAACGCGTTTGCCCTTCTCGACTATTGCGTTCACATTGCAAGCAGAATAAAGTTTCAAAACACTTTGCATAGATCACAATAGGGAAACAATGTCACAAATGAACTTAAAATATTTTTTCAAGAACATATTCATCTAAAGCAAATTACACACGTTTCTTACACTTAAGTGAAATGAGATCATTTGACTTGACCTGACTTGACTTGACTTGACTTGACTATCTATCTATCTATCTATCTATCTATCTATCTATCTATCTATCTATCTATCTATCTATCTATCTATCTATCTATCTATCTATCTATCTATCTATCTATCTATCTATCTATCTATCTATCTATCTATCTATCTATCTATCTATCTATCTATCTATCTATCTATCTATCCATCCATCCATCCATCCATCCATCCATCCATCCATCCATCCATCCATCCATCCATCCATCCATCCATCCATCCATCCATCCATCCATCCATCCATCCATCCATCCATCCATCCATCCATCCATCCATCCATCCATCCATCCATCCATCCATCCATCCATCCATCCATCCATCCATCCATCCATCCATCCATCCATCCATCCATCCATCCATCCATCCATCCATCCATCCATCCATCCATCCATCCATCCATCCACATATACGTATAATATCTTTATTGTCCATATTATATTCTTTATTGTCGCCAGTTTTCTGTCTTGGTTGCAATTTGCTTCTTCCTTGACAATCACACCACGTTTCTGGTTCTGTGTTCATTATTTTTTTTTTGTACTGCATCGGTAGATGCAGCGCTCACTCGCTTGGCGTGTGGTGAAGAGTCGCCAAACGTTTGCAACGATAGAGAAGTTCTTTCCCCCTATGAACTTAATTTTAAATGAACCAAAAATACACACAACAATCCTTTTCTTTCTGACCCTCAAACCTTCGAAAAGAAACAGTTTGCATGCATGTGGGCATCTTTCTTTGTGTGAAGACATTATCTCCGTGTGAGGCACAACCCCAAGAACAATTCCCCAAGTCCCTGCAGTGTTTAAAGAGTGTGGATGTGTCCCTAACACAATTTCACACCATTGCATTGACCTGTGCTGTCCTGCCGTGACCCGCGTAATCCGTCCTCACTTTTGTTCCTGTCCCTGGGCAAAGCGTGGAGCCATCACTAATGGCTGTCTGTGCATTGTTTGTTGTTCTAAACCTCTATCCTTCATTCCTGTTAGCGCTCGCAACGGCAAGATGCGTGTGCTGAGCTTCAAGATGGGCCTGGTGAGCTTATGTAACGCCGACGTCCAGGAGAAATACAAATGTGAGTGAGTAATGCAACCAGCCACTGATGGTAGCCATTACATACAGACGCTCAAAGGCTCTAATGGACAATTCGACTGTTGCTGACATTAATGGCAGGTGCTGCTTCTTCCACGCCGAGCCGTAAAAGGACTGCTCAGCACCGGAGTCCATTCAAGTTCACTCTTTGTGCCCCTTGCTGGCATTTGTTCTCTTAGCCATTCTCTTCTTTCCCCTTGTAAAATATGCCGTGATGTTTAGCTACTTAGGTGCTTGTGAGTGTGTTGGAACTCCCATTTGACAAGTGGGTGGTGTTAAAGTCAAAGGTGGAAAAATAAGAATCGCACATATTTGTGTAAAAAAAAAGACTCAAATAAAAGAAGTGGTTGAACATCTGTACTTCAGTACAAGTAAAACAAAGAAAAGCAACAGGCAAAAAAAGCAAGTCAAAGTAAAAAGTAATTAACTAATCAATTCATCTGTCAATTATTTTGTCGATTAATTAACAAATCAGAGGAGAAAAAGCATGTTTTATTCTTCATCCCGTTATTTGTTAGTCTGCTTTCATGGAAGATGACTGATTGGTGAATATTAACTGTTGACAAACATTAATTCAAAGGGTGTGAACAAATTCGAATTAAAAGTATTGAAACGATTAATCGATTATCATTATCACTATCGATTCATTTAGTTGTCGATTAAGAACTTAATCGTTGCATCTCCAGTGGGGCTTAAATGTTAAAAAAAAAGCATGAGAAAAAGAAATACTCGGGTGAAATAGAGCTTGCTGTAAATTCACTCAGTATATCATCCAAATATTTGTACTTGATTACTTCATTACTAAGTGCGTTTTAGGAGCCTCACAGCTGGGCCTTGAAGCAGCTGGCCAGTAGCGGTCGAGTCACCACCCAAGACAGCATCAACGACGGAGAGAAACATTCACAAAGATGACTCACAGTCAAAGCACCATCTGTGTAGATTGAGCAACGGAACTTCTCCTCAGTTAAAACGTCCCCGAGGTTAGGCGGCCATGAAGCGTCTTTAGCAGTTGGTCGTCACGCTCGCCGAGCTCCAGATGTCGCTCTTAAGAAAAAAAATATTTACACTTAGATGTTAAGCGTTTGCCTCAGATGGCCATAAACACAGATGCTGCCTTCTAATCCCCTCGTAACGCCGCTACTACAATTGTTGAATTAATATCCAAGTCCACTCTCACTAGATACTCAGAGAAAACAATGAATCGAATTTGTTAGAAGAGGTTGTGGCACTTATTACACCACCTCAAAAGTACTTGACAATCCAATTAATTGACATGAACACAAATTAGCATACTTTAGTCTATGTGCATACACAATGAGCAATGTTAGCTCACATAAAACAACAAGAAAATGATTAAGTATACCTGACAATTCAAGCCAGCACTACAATTTACAACCTCCAAAATGACAAGTCAGCACAGTTGTGTGGATTTTCCAAACATTGTAATTTTAGTGGAGGCAGCATCTGTTACAGGACAGTGGTTAAATAAGTGTATATACTGCTATAAAACTTGTCATCATATCTCAAACGTCTTAAAATGCTTGCTCATGTTTATGGGTAAGAGTGTGTTTAACATGGAGGTTTTAAAGCCTGCTGTATGAAGAACGCTAAGGTTGGCTTTAGAATGCTTCTGTCAGCATTTTTAGGATGTTGTGAATTCTGTGAAAATACTACGCATCAAACTTTTGAAATGTAGGCTATTTGTGGTAGATAATTGTTTTATTTCATGGTAAAAAAAAGTAACGAGTAATATGAATAACATTTCTATTTTTTCGTATGGTGGCAGATTTATTCCGTCAAGTGTCCTGCAACGGAGGTTTGACAGACCAGCGTCACCTCAGCCTGCTTCTCCACGAGGCCATCCAAATTCCTCGCCAGCTGGGCGAAGTGGCCGCTTTTGGGGGCAGCAATGTGGAGCCAAGCGTCCGCAGCTGCTTCCGCATGGTGAGACCAGTGGGAAGCTGATCACAAATATAAACCCATAAGAAGGCCAATTATTTTCAGAAAACCAAAACAACATCATTGAAGATACAAGTCATTGAGAGATTGTTGATGTATCATTTGTCTGCATGACATCCAAAGTGGGTTGCGTGAATTTTACCTTACGACATTTTGACGGGGACGCCGCATAATTTTTCAATGTTAATTAAATAGTCAAACGGAGGATCGGTGAATTTTAACTACCTGATATTCGACACTGATCCTAATTATGCACAGTCTATTCTGTTCCATGCTTGTCCTATTAGCCATGGCTGATTAAAAATCAATTCTCTTTGCCGTTTGCTCTATGTCGTTTAGTTGGAGATTAAATTTCACTCTAATGGAAATTATGGGATGAGTTTTACCATCTATCACAAATCCGTATGCAGATGTGTACAGAAGAGTTCAACCCACATGTATGTATGTAGAGTATTGTTAAAGTTTATGAAAGGCTTCAAATATAGAAGCAGCGCTGGAATAGTCACGAGGCTCAAATTCATGATTTCAAGCTGGCCTGATCTTTTTTTACCCCACTGACCTTTTGTAAATCCTTGCACTTTATATTACTTTCATTTGAGAACAGCGAAAACTCTCAAATATCCTTGGGCAAAAGTAAGCACATTGAAAGTTTCAAATAAGGTGGCTTTTGTTCAACAGAGTCTCAGACAATGCATAATTGTGGTCTTAATCATTGTGAGACGCTACTCACATGCAGTTTACAATTCATTATTTAATCTATTTAAATGCCTCATTAAAAGAAACCATGAAACAAGACAATTAAATAGTGACGAAGAAGCATTGTTTCAAAACTCTGGCTCTACTCAGAAAATATTGCAAAAGACAATACAATTAAAAAAAGAAGAAAAAAAGACAAACTGTGGTTCAAACATGGACCCTTGAGGAACTCCCTCATATTGTGTCCAAGTTTGTTGCCTTGAAATTTTGATTTATCACAATTTTTTGGAGGTAGAAAAACTGTGGTTAGAGAACATAACCCTGAGGCACTCCACTAAATATTATAATGTAATCGAGAATTACTTGTTAACTAAATCACTAAAAGTTTCCCTTCCGGTATGTGTACGACAGTTGCAACACATCAATGTATGATTTCTCAACTCACTTTGCTCATATTGATGAATTCAGGCATTAGCATAATCTTCGAGTTGTAACAAGTGGGATGTAAACGGAGACATGTAAATCTGAGATTGTAATCACCTCATGAACCCGCTCAGGTACAATTAATTAAGGCAATTACACGGGCACGTCGAAGAAGGCCCAAGGACTGGAGATGACAATTTCAATTACTGAACTGTGATGAGCCTCATTAAGTACGTATCAGGGAAATACATTAAGGAAGGTCTGACGGAGACAAATGATTGTACATTATGAGCTTAAGAACAACTAAATCTAATAGCCTGAGATAAAATAGGATTGGGCCACGTTGTACATGACAAGTTCATCGTCAAGATATGTTGTAATTGATTTGTTTTTCCTTTGGCCATACTTTGTAATCATGCTGTTTTTAAAACTGAGTAGAAGGGCTGCAACAAGGATCATTAGACAAGTTTATTCATAGATATTTCATTTTAGATCAAAGTTAATTTTTAGCACACACTATAGGGACAAACTGAACCTTACGGAAATGTAACTTTATTTGACCTCTTGCTGTGAAGAAAAGGGTATGTTGGAGAAGCATTTTTTTATCCCAGGAGAGGCTACACTTTCTTTAAAACTCACCGTCTGTGGAATCAGCACACACACATGCGCGCACACACATGCATGTATTTATGATGCAGCTCTACTTGAGCAGCGGAGGAAGCTCCCGGGGGAAATCAACCTCTTAATGCATCTCAGATGCTGACTTAATGAGAATTTAGCACACCGACGATTTTCATCGCTTAGCAAGTTGCTGCTTTATGAGGATATCTTCACTTTGATCCCATCTTGCAATTTTCAAAAAGGCGTCTTGCCGAGAGTGACGCAATCGCTCAGACACACTCGCGTGTTATACCTCAGATGCTTAGACTCTGAAGTGGAGCTGTTCCTGGTCAGTTGTGAAACAACTTTTGCTACTAGCATTTTTTTCCTCTCAGACACACTAAAAAAGCCTTCCGAATTGTAACGTCATTTTTAATTCTCTATTTATACGACATCTCCTTCACTCTCAGAAGCCAAGCATGTCTGTGCGCTCTGATTTTCTGTACACAGTAATTTCATCACCCGTGTTCTTGTTTGAACTGCCTCGAATGCACCTTCTCTCCTCGTAACATCATGTACCTGCCCGCCTCCTGCCCTATATTTGGATTCTATACACTCTGCCACATCCCCACTCTTCACTTGTGTGTGTGTGCAGGCCTCAGGAAAACCTGCCATTGAGGTGGCTCACTTCCTGGAATGGATGAGCCTGGAGCCACAGTCGTTAGTTTGGCTACCCGTACTCCACCGGGTGACCGCGGCCGAGTCCACCAAGCACCAGGCCAAATGTTACATCTGCAAACAATGTCCCATCAAGGGTTTCAGGCAGGTGGAAATGTCACCAGGTCGAAATGTTAAATCATTCATTTAGTGGCAAAAATATTTCGGAAATTTCAGGTCGACAAGTGGCCGTAATGGAATAATTAGGCATGAACGAAACCAAATCTCAGCGTCAAGCCTTCACACTGCGAGCTCACGTGTTTTATTGCTCTTGGCAGATATCGCAGTTTAAAGCAGTTCAACGTGGACATCTGCCAGACGTGTTTTCTAACCGGACGCACTACCAAGGGCAAGAAGCTGCACTACCCCATCATGGAGTACTACACCCCAGTAAGACAAATGTTTACACGTCGCCATTTGATCAGACTTTGATAGCCGCAATTATATCAACATCTGCCAGTTTTTACTTTGAACACATGCCACATGGGACTTGTGCTTCTTTGAACATATATTATGTCAGCCAGTGAGTGCAGTGAGAAATGTGCTGTGAGAATTTCACTTAACTGGTCCAAAGATTATTTATCCACTGCAAGATGTTTCAGTTTCTTCTTCTACCTACGCCAGTGTTCAACAACATTGTACTTGCAGCTCCAGTTTAATACAAGAGGAGAAGACAAGGCATTGATATTCACTCTGACGTTTGAAATATGGTATACTAACTTCTTTTATTCACGGATCAATATTTTTTTTTAGTAGCTGGTTACACGAATGACTTAACATCCTATATTATAGATGAAAAACTGCTCACTTTACAGGGCTTCCAATCCAATAGGTTGAATGCCGGAGGCTAAAATTGAAAGTATTGTCTTTATTTATTGTCCGTAACATCCAATTTCTATCTGTGGAGTTATTTTCAACACGTAAAAGGAATCAAATTTCCTGAATCCGTTTCTAACCTCGCTTCTCCCGCCATGCACTGCACTCGCCGTCCTTCCGCCGCTCTCGCCTTCATCCAACTCCAGACGACTTCGGGAGAGAAGATGAGGGACTTTGCCAAGACTCTGAAGAACAAATTCAGATCAAAGCAGTACTTCACTAAACACCCTCAGAGAGGTTACCTGCCTGTTCAGTCTGTGCTGGAGGCTGACAGCTCAGAGACGTGAGTCCAACTTTTTCCAAAGAAATTTGATTTTAAATATATACCAATGGCTGATTTCGTTCTCATGTGTTGCCTAGCAATAAAAAAAGAGATTGTGGTCAATTAATTAGAAACAGTGTTCAAAACAAACACTATCAAAATGAGTGAAATTGGGTACACGTAAAATACAACAGACTCCGAAGCCTCAGGCTGTTATTGATTTTATTTCCCTATCAGCTTGTTCATGGTTATTTTTTTTATCTATACTTTTTGTTTTGTTTTGTTTTTTTGCTTCTTTTTCAGCATAAGGTTTGTATCAACATCAGTTGTTGTCATTGAAATAATGAAATATTTTAAATATTGTGCAATTCTCACTATTATTTTTTTTCTTAGATTGCTTGGGAGATTCCACTTATGAAATTATGTAGGTTCTTATTTCAGTTAAAAATTGTCATTCATATGCCCCATTGGAGTGCAGAAAGTCAAAAATTAATTAATGATGTAATCATTGATGTAGAACACTAAAACTATGTTGATTTTCAAATGAAACCAATTTTTACACAAATTAAATAAGCAAACGACACGGGTTGATATCATGAAAATAGTTTCATGTGTAACACACACGCACACACACACACACACACATACACATGCAGTCGGAGGCTGATTATCATGCTCCGACTATTTGGCTGAAAGGAAGCGCTCGACATCTCCATAATGCTATCCCACTCACACACAATGCTCATTTGAGCCAAAGGGAGAAAAACAAGAGCAATGAGACTAAAATCCGTGAAGTCATCAGGAAGCAGAGCTGCAGGCGGTCCGTGTGCCCACTTTAGCGTGTTTATGGGCCGGCACGCTGGCAGCTTGTGAATGTGATGTAATATCGTCAGTCTCTTTGACCTCATTTGAACTTGGCTATTTGGATCCTTTATTTAAAGGCTACTTAAAATAAACAGGGGGGTTTTCAGTAAAGGGAACCAACTGTAAATTTCTGATAATGGAATCAAGCTCAAAACTGCCTATGAGATAATTGAGGAAAACCAGACCAACCTCATCACAATTCTTGGTTTTAGTTAAAAAAAAAAATGCTTCACTAAATTAGAATCTTGCATCACATTGGTAGAAACCTGGTTAGTGCGCCTCTTAGTGCTGTAAATAGTAAATCCTTGTCGTGCAAAACTAGCGATGTGTCACACTATGAAAAAAAAAAGTGTGATTTATAGTCCAAAAATATGCACCATGTCATCACAGAATATTAAGTCAACATATATGATATAATATGATATGATATGATATGATATGATATGATATGATATGATATGATATGATATGATATGATATGATATGATATGATATGATATGATATGTCATTGCATGGCAATGACACAATGGAACTGAAACCTTACGAAGACACTGGGGTGGCCAAAGACAAAAGGGGTTTCCCTTTTCCCCATTAGAACCGCACCTGGACAGAGGATAGAGAGACTCTAAACAGAAAAGGTGGAACCAAGTTTCAAATTCCAACACAAGTCAGAAAAAAACAATTGTGAGAAAAATACTTAAGCTCCACCCATCTTCAATGGGGTAGTTTTGCTCGCACCCCTTCAACAACGTCCTGCCAGATTAATAAAGAAATATTGATCACTACAGTATTAACCTCTGGACTTGTTTATTCCGGATTATCCTGGTGTGGATTAATTTTTCATTGTACCAACCTATATGTACTTGTGATGATGTATTTACACTGTTATTGTTGTTCCCAGGCCTTGCTCGTCCCCTAAGATGCCCCATGCAGACATGCACAGCAGGATTGAGCATTATGCCAGCAGGTACGTCTCTAGCTGCGCCGCCGTTTTCAAATTCCCTCAACCTCGCTTTCTGCTCTCTTAATCCAACTCCCCTGCTTCCACGTTTTTGCCGCCTCTGCTTTTTCCTGATCCCTGCTCGGCTCTGATTGAAATATTGATCCAGCTTGTGCTTCAAGATACTACTTAGTCTTGCAATGTTTCAATAATATTTTTTTCTGGGGAGGGAAGAAAGAAATTGTAATTCAAGTTATTTTTTTCGAGAAAAAAACTATAATCTCTACAAGAGCAAAAATGGATTTTGTTGAGATTAAAAGTCATTGATTTTTTTAGGCTGACGTTGTCATGTCAAAATCCATTCACTGCTAGCCTTCCCGGTTTACATACAGAATGCAGTTTTTTAGAACCCCAGCGAGTCTTGCCTTCAGTACAAACATTAGATGATTTCAAACAGCTTGTTGTGTTATTAGTGTATATACAGCATATGTGTTATGTAGTGTGGGTGGGTGTGGTATTGGGGGGGGTCGGTTGGAGGTCAGCGAGGTCCAGTCTGCCCAGTGGCTTGTTAGTGGCCAGGCTGCTGAGCCCACTGGTCACCTGGGAGCCGTCCTCAAGGATCAGTGTCACTTTGACAGATTAGAAACAGGACTTGCTGCACCCCTGAAGGCTAAACACACACACACACAAACACACACACACTCACACATGAATCCGGCCAGAGTATATGTGGCGCAAAGTGAGCTGTTGTATATTGTTCCTTTGAGGATGTTGAATATCTACTTTTTTTTAAATCCTCCATATTGCACTATTATTTGATTTACTGCTAATTTGGTGATAATTTTATCAAGAACAGGTCCTAACACTTTTATATTGCTTGTATTCCCTGCACACATTGTGATCCATATCAAATTTGTTGACTGGCTTCTATTCTTTTTATGATTTGATGAGTTTTAAGCAACGTAGCAAATGTTGAAATAACCTTCTACTTTTTCCATTACATTACATTTTTCCATTATTTTTATTTACTTTTTTTGCCACACTACAATTTATTTTACTAATGATGGTGGAAAACTTCCCAAAAAATATCTGCAAATATGTGGGTGGTGTTTTATGATTTTTGTATGTTTTGGGTCATTTTAAAAAAAAGAATGACTTTTACACTGGTTTTGTTGCAGTGAATTGTCAAAGTAGGTCAGATTTGACCAGAACAGTTTATAAGAGTCAATGTTTGCCTCCACTACTTCCAACACTCACCCAAACCAAACCAACAGGTTACAGTAACTCTTTAAAATTCCCAAAAGAGGAGACATGATTAAATATGTTGCCTTCCTTCACAACATTGCAAACCTCCCATCTATTAAATTTTTTTTTAGTTTTTGTTTTATTAACGTCATCCATCTTGTGTTTGCTCTGCGTCTCAGCGTGTTGCATTTCAGAACTCATTTCTTTGACTCCATGATTAATTTTAGTGCTACTTTTCCTTTTCTTGCACAATATGCTGTCAAACATGCACCAGCGTGCATGTTTATAACAGGATCACGCAACTTGACCAAAAAAAGCAGCCGTTCAGCTGAACTTCCAGTGTGATCTAAACACCATCATAATAGGATTCGACATCTTATTGACGCCCTCCACCATGTGCTGAGATTTCACTTTGCCTCCACCCATCATCTATGTGGCTAATTACCTACTCAACTAATCAGCACATCTGAGAAAGCATGTAATCAATTTTAAAGACCATAGATGATCTAATTATTGACGCGCGCACACCACTTTGGTAGACAACTGTTTTAAAGAAATAAAATATGGGGGATGTCATGGGAATCTCTGAAAGGCACCTCGCTGACTCATAAATTGCTCCAAGAAGACATTTTTATTTATTTATTTATTTATTTATTTATTTATTTATTTATTTATTTATTCATTTTTATTTTGTTTGTTCTCCCCGTACTGAGATTTTTCCATTTTAGTTAAATTACAAATTGAATGTATTTTATGAAATTCTTGTAATTTTCTGGCCAGTGAGTGATTGAAATAGTTGTTAAAAGACACAATGTTTTCGCAAATCTAGCCACAGACTTTCCTTCTTCCTTCCGCCTCCTCGTGTCACAGCAAGCCACACAAGTACATGTCTTTCATCATCAGCTCTTATACAATGCAACCTTTTTTTAAAGGCTAGATGTGAAGAAAATCTGCTGCTCTGAACTCTGCAGGTTGTCACCATTTCTCCCATTTCCTTTCACGTCCAATTATATTTGTAGCCAAAAAAAGCAATGTACTCTGCTTGTTGTCTTCTGTAGAATGGCTTTGGACCTTCAAATCCTTAGCGTTAGTGTTCAATCATTTTTTAAGACAGTATTGATGATGCAGCAATAAGGAAATAATGGCATTCTTCTGCTTGGAAGGAAACTCGGTAAACCTTTACACCAAGTAGCTCCTTAAAAGATATATAAGCCTCGTACCATAATGAGTGCCACAACAGTTTAGGTCAAGTGTTCATGAAAAATGTTTTTCCACGTTTTCTTTGTGACACGCACACACTTCACATCCAACAATGAGGCACTCTAAAGTGACCATTGCAGCAACGGATGAAATTAAATGAAGTATTTCTTTTCTTTTTTTTATTTGAGTTGCAAACCTTACTTGATGTATTTAAACGTCGTTTCAGTTAATTGTTTTCACAAAAGGACTCTCATTTTTTTTTTAATTTGTTTTCAGTTTTTGTTCGAGTTATTTTGTTAAGATTGATTGGGTGAAGATTACGCTTCATTTAATTAATTTAATCTTGTGATAAAGATGATTCTTGGGAGGATACCAGTTGCACCACGGTTTAGCAACACAGCCGTACCTTCATCATACTAAAGAAAAAAAACATTTGTTTTGATTGCTTGTCAACAAAATATGGCCGAGACCTCAATGATCAAATTCAGTGAATAGGACAAAAGTCTACACACCCGTGTTCAAAGGCTAGGTGTTTGTTATCTTCAAGAGTGAGTCTAAGCTCATTAAAAAAAATAACGGACCTAAACCCTGAACAAATCAAGTGATTAAAAAAAAATCTTTTTAAAAACATATGTTAAAAAAAAAAAAAAATTGAATAATATGTGTCAAGTCTCCATAGCCTTCAGAATTAAACAATCACAATTAAACCGATAATGGAAACAAGATTCAAGATGCTTTGATCATCCCCAAATACAGTTCAGTGGTTCGAGTAGGCTTCTCCTGACATTTATTTTGCTTTCTACCAGAGAAGCCTGAAGGTTTCGACTCAAATTGACTTCAATGACAGTGTTTGCGGCATATTTGTCATTTGGACTCGAAGATGGCTGATAAGAACTGACAGAATTTTTATGCCCACTGCCCCAAATTAGTTCAGCGTGTTACACAAGCAAACAGTCAGATGCCAGTTACTCGTTCTTGTAATTGTCTTCACACAGCAGTTATGAGCTCCCTTGTCCAGTTGTCTTCATCTCGTGAACTGACGGTCGCTGTCCATGGTCCTGATGCCCACTCCACCCTCGCTAGCTTGTTTTATTGCCTCCCTGCTGGTAGAAAGCATACACTTTTTAAAAATACATATATTTTAACTTGTCTTTCCTTGTTGACAATTTTATTGATCTTCCTCTCCCAGGCAGACTTTTTTTTTTTTTTTCTGTTCCTGCCACTCTGCAGTCTTGTCACTTAGAAGTTTACAGGCAGCTTTTTTGTTTACTTGCAGTCCACATGAGTCAAAGCTAGCCACAGTGCTTTAGAAATATCACTGTGTGTGGAAGGGGGAAATGGAGCTCTCCAGTATGGGAGCATATTAAATGTGTCGATGTTGATGTGGCTTTTATTTGATGTTATTTTGATCTCTCCCCTCTTTTTTTGTAACTCTGTGGGTAAATGTGTGTGTTGGTAGATTGGCGGAGATGGAGAACCAGAATTGTTCCTTCTTCACAGACAGCCTTTCTCCTGATGAAAGTCTGTGAGTATATCGCCATTTCCACAATATAAACACGCCATTGTGTGCATGTGCATGTCGTCTCCGATGGATAGCCTTGATGTCCATATTAAGGTCCGTGTACTAGTACCATGTTTGCCATGACTAGCGAAGACAATTCAGGACAGGGCACAACAAACTGAGGAGCGTTTTTCCACCACTTGTGCCACTTTTGATCAAATAGTAGTCCACTAAACTAATACTAAAGTAAATGTCATTTTTTTCAATCAACTATTTTTGTATTGACTATGACTGAATTCAGCAATTATTAAGTAATTATGTACTTCCTTGGGAAAATTAATGCTGCATTGCTAAAGTAGCATTTTGGGGTATTTCAGAAAGAAAAAGAAAAACAACTTTACTTTCTATATTTCTTTCGCCATTATTGTTTGTTTGCACGTGTGGGCTGTCAACTATGTTTATCATTTTCCTTATGTGGGCTGTTTGCTGCACAGAATTGTGTAAATGACGCCATGACCTCAGGGCATCTGTCTGCCGAGGTGTTCTCATCAGCGTTTCATTAAAATCAAGTTGACGGACGTGCATTGTGACATGAGCCGGAGAAATGTGCGCTTTCTAACGAGATCCAAACAAATGTTGTAATATATGTCTGTCTTGACAAAAATAATTGTGCTGCGTTGATTGAAACTGTCAGAGTGGCATTGCATTAACATGATGTTTACAATTGTGGTTATTATACTTGGAGCCGCGTCCAATATTTTTGTTATGATACAATGCGCAGTAACTACACTGCTGCAAAGTGTAATTTCATTGTATCATAATGTAATATGAATTCAGCGTGATTGCTCTCATCAAGGAAACCTTTACTGTGCACGTGCTTGTTAAAACTCTTGAGGCTGCTTCAAGCATGTCTTCTTTTTTTTTTTAAAGCATGGCTCTCGATTGTCTTAGATTTAACTCGAGTTCCATTCCAATGGCGGAGTCTATCGGTAACCTCCTCGTCACAACTACCATCATTTTTTAATGCCAGTGATACTTTAATGGTTTCTGGGTGTTAAATAAGTTAAAGGTCATGAATCTTTTTTCTTTGGAAGAAAAAGTCCGGACACCCCAGGGTACAAGCTCTGATGCTCATGGCTGGCCTGCCTGTTGCCTTTTTGTTGTTGTTGCTGCCTTGTGCCTTCTGTGGTGCTGTCATGGATCGGCTTGGTTCTGCCTATGGCTCAGTGTGCTTTTTTCTGTGCGGGGCCAACTCAGAGATGAAGATCAGTACCTCCTGCGTCACCCCAGCCCGGCCTTGGACCATGACTCGCCCTGCGGGCAGCTCATGCTACTGTCTCACCTGGAGCACCAGGACAAGGAGCAGCTCCAGTGTACCCTGGCCCGCCTGGAGAATGAAAACAGGTGAGCGGCTGAGGGAAAAATGACAAAGCTGGGCTCCTTCCTAATATGTAGGCGTCACTTGATCCCTTTACAGCATTCACATATTTTGAAAGCACTTGGAACAATCATTGAATTGTGTTTGAAAATGTTCCAAAAGGGTTTTGGAATCACTGATGTGTCCAACATGAGTGATTTTTCACCATAAATCTCCCCAAGAGTAACACAAATGTGTGTGTGTTTGCATTTTGTGATGCTTATTCTGAGTGTGTCTCTTCCTACTTGCAGACCTCCTGCAGTGAACAAACACTTTCACACTCCAAATCCTATTGAACATGACGCGTATGATGTTTTTTATGCGCATATAAGGATAGTAACACTGTTAGTGTGATTTCATTGAAAGTCTTTCTAAGCAATCCTTTAGTTCCAGTCTAGCGGGTCTCCCACACGGAGAATAAGAAAGATGTACAATGCACAAGGCTGATTTGGAGGCATAATGGAATGAGTTCACTACTTGGCAGAGGCATTGGCCATTCACTTGCAAATAGTTTGCTGGCCAAAGAATGCTAACAGAACATCAGTTACCAGGCAGCATTACTCACATAACATATATAATACATATATACACTAGATAAGTATTAAGACGGACGTTTACAATATTTAGAGGGTTTCTACCATCCAATTAAAACATACTGCAAGTTCCTTTTTTTTTTATTTAACACTTTATACATATTTCGTTCTACCTCCCTTTTGTTTTGGGTGCAATTTCTCTGTCAACCACCAGATGGTGGCACACTTTTTAATTTGACATCTCAAATTTAAAGGAAATATTTCAGCCCAGTCTGCCTTTTGCTGAAGATCTTCCATCTTATTTTTTATTCCAACAGAACGTGCCGGCTGGAGGTTGAATTAATAATTTATACTATACAGTATATTATGAGATTATAAGATGATTAGTTTGGGGGGAAAAAAACAATATTGGGATCCGTACACCATTACACGGTGCAATATTTTTTGGTGTCCAATACTTTTGGTCTTAATATATCATACTACATGCTTAAATGTGTTTGTATTATAAGAGTGTCTCCAGTTTTTCCCTTTAGCGGCTCCATAGGATGCCCTACGAATATCTCATACCACTTCTCTCTGCTCAGGGTACTTCAAAGCGAGTACCGGCGCCTCAAGTGGAAGCATGAGGAGGCAGCATCGCTTCCCATGCTGACTGAGGCCGGCGAGGGCATGCCGGGCTCGCCTGTGGCGGGCGGCCAGCAGGACGAAGAGCTCCTGGCCGAGGCGCGGGTCCTGCGGCAGCACAAGTCGCGTCTAGAGACACGCATGCAGATCTTGGAGGACCACAACAAGCAGCTGGAGTCGCAGCTGCGCAGGCTGCGAGAGCTGCTTCTTCAGGTAAACAAACGCCTCCCGTAACGATTAACTGGCATGCGTTAAGCTCCATGCCCCTTGGGAATGGCTTAACTTTGTATTCCTGTTTTTTCAGTGAATTTACAAAACTTTATTATATATATATATATATATATATATATATATATATATATATATATATATATATATATATATATATATATATATGTTGGGTGGCTTGGTGGGACCCTGGTTAGCACGTCTGCCTCACAGTTAGGCAGTTGCGGGTTCGATTCCACCTCCGGCCCCTCCCTGTGTAGAATTTGCATGCTCTCCCCATGTTTCTCCGGGCACTCAGGTTTCCCCCCCACATCCCAAAAACATGCATTTCATCTCCAAATAACATGTCCCATCTATTCTTTCTTAAAAGATTACCCTCTTCTGTCCTGAAGTGTTTTAATTGGACTATTTTGATGAAAAGCTTTCTACCATCATTCTACTCAGAAACCGGGGGACTCTTTTAAATTGTGTTGAATAGGTCTCCTTGAAGTGGATGAGAACCTCTACTGAATATTTACATGAATAGAAGACTTACAGGCTGTTTATTTCCAAAATTGGTCCACTCTTTTGCATCGCTATTTTTCAGTGAAGCAATCATTTCCTTCCTTCCACCGTCATACAAAAATGTGCGACGTTTGCGTGTGACTGCAGGTTTGATTTGAAAACACCCGCAGACAATTTGAATAGCTTTCCCCGCATTTGTATGCGCTCGGCAGGTATTACAGTTCCTCGTGCATGCTTTTGATGATAAAGAATATGTAAAAGTGGGCGCAAGATTAAAATCTATGAGTAAAAATACATCGTTGGGAGCGAAATGCAGCGCCGGCAGTGGGAGTGGAAGTCAATGATACGCTATACAGGAGGAGAGGATAAGCTGCGGGAGAATATTATCTAAGGAATTAAGCTGTAAGTGGGAGCTGTCAATCATAGTTGTAATAAGAGGAAAACATGATGTGTGCGGCACGCTGCACAAAATGACACAGGTGGCTCGATTAGTCGGGAAGTAGCAGTTTCCAAAAATAGATGCATAAAAGAAGCAGTGAAGTAACACAACCATTTAAAAAAAGTCTTCAAATTCATATAATCCTTTTCTCCCTGGACCGGGATTGCACTTCCATTTCCTGGAGAAATGGGATCAGGGAAAAAAAGGCTTTTGTGTGTAATGGTCTGAGCACTCTATCTACTCTGTGACCTTGCTCACTCACCTTTGTTTACAACAATATTCAAAAATGTATTTTGTAGATAATTAATTATTCTATTTATTACTACTTAATTTTTAAGCAACATCGAATTTATTATTAAAATACAATGCTGAATAGCATCTATGAGATAGTATAATACAAATGGTGTAGCAACACATGTAGTCAGGCAATTTTAAAATACTCCCAGGCATACATAATGTACCCCTGCATACACACGAAGGCCACTTGTGGGTTCACCCATTTACAGATTTTTTTCAATATTTATTAAGTAAATATCAAAATATTATTTTTCTTTTGTCAAAGCCAAGTCAAGTTTTTCATGGAAACTGCTCATTGGCGTTAAAGCTAGTTGCTATCTGCAAGGGTGTTTTTTTATCCTTTCCTAAAACATGACAATATTACATGTCTTCTGTTTCATCACCAAATGTATAGTCGGTCTGTATTTATTACACTGCTCCCGGTGGCCAACAGAAAAAGCAGCACAAAAAATTACAATGAAGCATGTTATCACGCTGGGCAATTTATTTAATTGTCAACATTCTACTTTATTTTATTTTTATTGTATGTTTTTATAAAGCAGCTAGAGTGTTGTTTTTTTTCTCTTAAAAACAAATGACATTTTTGTTGGTGTTTTGAAGGCTGGTGCAGCAGGAGGGACAGAAACTCATCGGGGGGGAGGGGCATGTTGCCGACACTGACCCCTTAATTTTTAACCAGTCTTTGTTGCAGCATATTATCGCAGATGTCCTTGCTCAACTGAGTGCCCTTCTCGTTTTGATAATTAGGATAATAATGCGTGTGTGTGTATGTGGTGCTTGTGCTAACAGCCCAAAGAAGATTCCGAAGCCAACGGGTCAGAACCGTCGACTTTATCCTCGCCCGTGTCTGGAGGGGGACACCACGGGGGTGCGGCCAGCAGGGACACCACTGACACGGAAGCAGCAGGTCGGTGAAAACACCCATGTGCCCCCACCACCCTCCCTCCGTCCCCCTCATGCTCTAAGTGTGTGTGTGTTTGTGTGTGTGCGTGTGTGTGTGTGTGTGGGCGTGTGTGTCAGGTGATGACATAGAGCACGAGCAGGACACAGTGCTGCAGCTCCAGGAGGTCATCGAGCAACTGAGAAACGTCTTCCCCTCCGAACCGGGTGAGGTAAACGGCAGCGCCCACACACACACACACACACACACACACACACATACACACAGTACAAGTTGAACATGGCAGAAAGAGCAAACCCCTCGCTGTATCGCAGCTTTTTTTTTAAATGGTTTCTACAGTTAACAGTCTAAACTTAAAATTTGCACACCTTGAGTGTAGTACCACATTTTGGCACTGCGGGCAGCACTGAGCTTTAATGGAAGAAATGCAGCAAATTTTAACCATGGAAAGTAACGTGTGTCTTCTCTAAAAAAAAATCACTACTTATATACTATGTGATACACATGATTTGCACCCCAGTGGGAGGTTGAGAAAGGCGATGAAGGGGAGTGAAATGAGGGCATAGTTGCGTACTCAGCACAAGAGTGTCAGGCGCTTTGCAAAGTGCCATTTAAAAAGGCAATTTGCCGGGCCGCCACAAAGAAAGGGATTACCATAATCACAGCCTGCTTAGTGAAAACTTACACTCCTTCACTTGTTCATACTTTACGTCATGTTACAGCCTTATTCCAACATGGAATGAGTTCATCTTTTCCTCAAATTTTGGAGAAGTGAAGAATTGTGACGTATTCATTGCGCTTTCTGTAAACATTTGTGTAACAGCCTTGTTCCAAAATAGAATCAATTTTAAAAAAAAAATCTCAAAATTTAAGATGACAGTTTGCTTAACATTTGGGTATAATAAAGGAACAAAATGCGACAAAATCCTTTGAGAGCCTCTTTGAATTTTGGAGGGGAATTTTTTCCTTAATCCATCTCAAAATGAAACTGAACATTCTGCTTGCATACTTAAATCTTTGAAAGTCTCACTGTAGCTTCTGTGCACCCCTTCATTTCAGGCACCACGTCACACATCTAAACACAGCCTGAACGGACACTCACACGGCCCTCGGGCAGCAGGAGCTCCGCCTGGCCCGGTTCGGGTCCCGCTCCAGCGGCCACGGTGACCGCTGTGGTAGCTAAACTCTTAACTGGACCCCTGTGCACTAACAAGCCTTTTTATCATGCAAACTGCATAAGGCTGATTGGGCACAAGCGGCGCTCGCTGGTTGGCTGGCCGGCTAGTTGGCTAAGCTCCTCCGTAGCCTGCAGCTTGAAGTCGCGTCGGCCGGCCAAAGGTAAACCAGCGTCAGGGAGTTAGCCAAGTGGAGGGTGATGCTGTGTATGTGTGTGTGTGCATCTGCACAGATGTTTCAAGGTGGGAAAGGTTTTCCTAGTGGTTCTCAAACTGGGGTCCTATGACCCTCCTGGGGTACACGAGTCATAGCTTGGGACTGACACAATAGTTTGCGGATGATCATGCGTGTCATCATCATAGTATTCACCTATGATTGGAAGGAAAGGCATATGATATTAAAGTGATATTTTTTTTTCCCAAGAACAAAGGGCATATTTTTTAACAATGTAGTTGTTTTATTTTTAGAGGATACAGGCATTGTTTTCAGAATAAAATATGCAAATTGATTTTCATTTAACAAAAAATGACTTTCCTTGTTTACCTTTGAGTTCTTCATAATACACGCTTATTTTGGAAATGTGTTTAATTTTTGTAGCATTATGAGTTTTAATCCCAACATAATAAATAATAAATTGTAAAAAAATGTTTTTTTCCCAGAAAAATACCTGTTTATTTACAGTATATTGAGTTTTATTTTCTTAAGAAAACACGAATATTTTTTTTCCTTGAGAAAATACAACTTAAAACAACTTTGTACTACTAAAGCGTACGACCCTTTTTTTTCTTCTCAAAGATTATGACGTGTTCTCTTTGCGAGCTATTCTTGTGAAAATTACATTTCGTTTCTTGAGAAAATACAACTTTAGTAACTTTCTGGGGAGAAAATATGACTTTTTCTCTGCTACAATTTTTCTTAAAATATGACCTAATTCTCATAAACATTACAATTTATTGTTCTTGATAAAATGCGACTAAACTACCTATTATTTTTTTAGAGAATGACTTAATTCTCATAACATTACAATATTCTTTCACTCCAACAATCTGAATTGATTATCCCAAACAATTTATTTTCCCCGATAATGGGCAACTTCAATCCAATGTCATTTAGGGTTTCACGTGGTTCCCTTTGTTTTGATTGTGTGGCGGCCTTTCAAAAAACGTCCCCACGATCAGGCGTGTGTGGACCCCAAAGGTTTGAGACCCCTTACAATAACTCGCCTTGTGTGAGAAATACAAAAAGCGAGGTTGCCCTGTCATGTTTTCCTGGCGAAGCGTGCTGCGGTTGCTTAATGCGGCTGCCCACTGTGCCCGCCGGCAGCTTATTTACACTGTGCGAGTGACACGTCATCAGTTCAATCCATGATTTATTTATGCCAAAGTGCCCGTGAGCCCTGAGCCTGTGTTTGCACACACCATCGCTCTAATCCTCTCCAATCTTGTCACTGTCATTCCGGTCATCCCGTACCCACCAATTTGCAGCATCCTTTCATACGATCGATAGCGAGGCGCCGCTTCACCCGAGATACAAATGTCCATTGTCAAATGTGGTTTCACATTGCTTTACATTTTATTGAAGTCACTTTTACAGAGGCAGAGGTTATGCTTGTAAAATTGCCCAAGTCAGTGGTTCTCAAAATTTTTATGGCGAGTGCCCCCTAAAAAAATAGTTCTTCCAAGTACCACCATCATAGCTAGGGCCTAACCAATGAATCGGTGGATGGGTACTAATATGAGCTGATATGAGACATTTTTCAAACAATATAAATTAATACGATATATTAAATTATATATTTTTTCTTGTTTTCACATGAAATAAAGTGAACTGTTTACAAGAATAAAGTTATCAAGAAATAAAGTCCCAAGCTTTACAAAAATAAAGTCAAAAATTTAGTTTGCACCCAATTTTAAAGTAAACAATGCACAACGCACCCACTAACAGCAAACCCTTCTTAAATAATTTTTTGTTGGGTTTACTATCTCGATTAAAATCATAATCGTCTAGAATGACATCAAGATTTTATTTTTGGGCCATATCGCCCAGCCCGTGTGTGGATCCTTCAAAAATCAATTGAAGTTAATTGAAAATCAGTTTGTGTACATATGTGCTTGTGATATCATTATGAAAAGCTTGACTAATATGATGACGGCTGACACATTGAATCCATCCATGCTGATCGTTTGCCGTCTTTTGACCATCGGGGAAAGAAGTTTACATCACAATCGTTTATGTACTATAAAAATATGCATGAAGCCGTGATGCTCAGGGGAGCTCCTCTTGTGCAGATCTGACAGACAAGCAAGAAAAAGCTTGGAGGAAAAAAAATCCCTCGCTCCTGTTGCCGGGGGCGATGCTCTTTCATAGGCTTGTCACAACACAATCCACTGATGCAAGTGTGGGAAAAATAAAATGCTGTTTCGACCCTTAAAACGTAGACTGTGACCTTGCTTGTTTACCTCACTCTTTGACACCGACATGTTCGTTGTGATGCGGTTGCTAGGGAACAGCCCACAAGGATGCAGCTGCACACAAAGGTGACGCGCTCCTCATACAAATGCTAATAGTCGTAAGGGGGATGCGCTAAAGGCCGACTCTCTCCACCTTCCAGGCCTGCAGCTGTTTTGCTGCGAGGGTTATCGTGACCGTTAAATGTTTTTGTTCATTCCTCATCTTGGCTTGAAAATACAAGACGAGTTTGTTTTATTTTTGTATTGCACAGGAATGAAATATAATTTGATAAAACAAGTTGTAATCTTTATGGGAGCAAAGAATTTTTTTTTAGCAAATGGTGATTCTTTTACCTACCACTAGAGGGAGCTCGTTTACCACACTTACCAGAGTTTGGGTCTGTATTCGTGGGGGTAAAGAACTATTTATTTATTTTGGTATTTTTTTTATTTTGTTATATTTATTTCTTTAAAATACTTTATTCTTGCCGATATCCATGAGGATATTTCAAAATATTATAATAGTTTGTAACAGTTTTTTTGTGGGCAGACTCATAAGTTATGGTTCGTGAGTTCCAGTTTGAGAATCACTTTTGCAAGCAAATAACAGTATTCAAATCGAAATGGACAATACAAAAAACTGTTCTCATGAGAATATAGTGGAAATTATACAAAAAAGTACTTGAGCATTATATTTTGAAATTTCTGATTATTTATTTAAATAGATAGCTCGTGTGCAAGTCCCAGGACAAAATTACTTATCAAGTACTTAAAACACAAAGTTCATATGCATGCTACAAATGCAGTTTATTTCCAACTTTCTCGCTCTCACCTTTTCTTGCTCTCTTTCTCTTGCCCTCCCTAGCTTTCTGTAATCTCTGCCGCCCCATGACCAACTTTTTTTTTAAAAAAAAAGCCATTTCAAAAAAAAATCACGTAATCATAAAAATTAACAGTTTTCTGTAATGATATAAAAAAAACAATCCCATTAGAAACCTTAAAAATATTAATTAAAATTGTATTTTCTAGTTATATTTTTAATTTAATATAATTTTTTGAAATAATATAATGATTGCAAATTAAATACAAATGTCTTTAAACATTTTATATAAAAGAAATATTCATCTTTTGTATGAAATCCCACTTAATTCTCATGAGACTTTATATATATATATATATATATATATATATATATATATATATATATATATATATATATATATATATATATATATATATATATATATATATATATATATATATATATATATATATATATATACATACACACACACATACACACGCACACAAACAAGGATGCCCACTATAAAAATGGAACCAAAACACTACACAAAATCTGGTGGCCATGCTGTGATGAAAACAAAAACCAAATTGCATTTTTTATGCCATAATACTGCTGGTAGAACACATTATTTTCATTAACATTAATTGAAAACCAATATTGCTACTTCTCATGCAATGACTCATTTAGGAGAAGCACAGTTTTTTTGGGAAATCTTGCAAAATCATAGTGACAATATGCATTCATACTGCATACACTTGTCATTTTATTCTGCCTCATGTCTGTTGTTGTGAGTCCAAATTGAATCAGTCAATCACCTGTTCTACCTTAACACACTAGTTTACACTAACACTTTCAATGTGTTTCAATTGTTACATCACCATGGATTTACCTCATTAATCATTTCAATGTATTTGTTTAATGGGTTTAACAATGTTTTGGGAGTGTGTACAGACACTTTGTACTGTAAAGAAAAGCACCGGCTTACTGGATGCTTTCTACTCTTTGAGTACAGAAATAAAACATTTCTATTTGCCTTCCTGTGTGTGTCCTATTTATAACCCTAACCCTAGTATCTTAAAATAACCTGTAAGCCATTTATTTTAGTATTACAACAATTACTGCTACTGTTTAATTACTGCTACCTTAAACCTAATCCTAGTTTGAAATCCTAACCCTATTTCAAAATCCTAGTTCGAAATCCTAACCCTAATTTAAAACCCTAGTTCGAAATCCTAACTCTAATTCAAAACCCTAGTTCAAAGCCCTAACCCAATTGTTAATCTCTAACCTTGTTTGAAACCCTAACCTTAATATCAAACCCTACTTCAAACCTTAACCCTACTTTAAAACCTGAACCAAGTTTGAAACCCTACTTAAAAACCCTAACCCTAGTGAGAAACCCTAATATGGAAACATACTTTGAAACCTTAAACCTAGTGTGAAAACCTAACCCTAGTTTGAAACTCTCACCCTAAATTGAAACCCTAACCCAAATTTGAAACCCTACTTCAAAACCCTAAAACTAATGTAAAACCCTAACCCTAGTTTGAAACCCTAACCCTAATTTGCAACCCTACTTCAAAACCCTAATCCTACTTTGGAAGCCTGACCCAAATTTCAAAGCCTACTTCAAAAACCTGCATGAAACCCTAACCCAAATTCGAAACCCTACTTCAAAACCCTAACCCTGGGGTGAAATCCTAACCCTAGTTTGAAACACTAACCCTAGTGCGAAACCCTAATTTGAAACCCTACTTCGAAACACTAACCCTAATTCGAAACCCTAATTCAAAACCCTAGCCTTACTGTGAAATCCTAACCCTAGTTTTTGCCATTTTAGGGATCAAACAAATGGAAATATCAGACAAATATAACCCAAGTAAACAGAAAATGCAGTTTTTGAATGCTGATTTTATTTATTCAGGGGGAAAAGCTATTCAAAAGCGACCTGGCCTTGTGTGAAAAAGAACTTGAACTCTTCATTTATGTGTGTGCATCCGAGTGTGTGACCAGGAGAATAACTCACAGAGCTTCACAAGTACAAGTTTTGCTCTTTGTGTTTGGATATAGATTAGGTCATGGCTAAATCAATACTTTCTCCATGTGTAGTTTCTGTTTTATTGCTCCCTGTTTCCTCTTCTGATTGACTGACACGCCTTTCCTGTTTTATCACATTGGATGCTTTTGTTCCACCACTCTTGGTTGGCGTTTGACAATTTCAGTGCTTTTATCTCAAGCCAATCTCCCGCTCTCGCTAACAGCAGCGAGAGTGCAGCCGTCTTCATCAGGACCGCCGTTATCTTCCGTAACCTCAGCGCTCACGGTGTTGTCATTGTCGGATTCCTCTTCCTTCTTGGTTTGACAGCTTTGGTTGATGTCGTCCGCTTGCTCCTCGCTATCGCCACTAACCCGCGTGACGCTCTTCCGTCGGGCCTGTCCAGGCCCCCACTTCTCACGTGTGGCGTCCCAGTACGTCTTGTTCTGTTGAGCGTGCATGCTGCGGAGGTTCTCACCCAGCTTCTTCAGCTCCTGGCGGACAAACGGCTTGAACTGGGGGTCTAGCTTCTCCACGGCGGCCAGGTCCCGCCGAGCTTCCTCGTTGTTGCACAAGGCGGCGTGTGCCCGAGCACGTTGATAGAGCGCCTTGAAATGACCTGAAGAGAAGATGGATGAGGACAGAGGGACGTCGATGACAAATTAGTCTGCAACTGATGATTGACAGAACAGAAAAACTTCATGTTTGTATGGGGAATTATTGTTGTGAGGTGCAACAGGTACATATGAAATTATGAAGTTTTAAAAGGATTTTATTTTCTGTTCAGGGGATATAAACACCATCTTTTTTTTTCCAAAAGTAAGAACATTTTGACGTGACCCCAAATAGAAATAGTTTTTGAATGCGATGCCCACCGGTGGTTGCCAATGTAGGCATGAGTGACACATCTTGTAAACAGCAAGATCAAGCGTTGCAGCTGCATGAAAGCAAACACGTCGCTGCGGGCTAACTAAGAAATTGTCATGATTCGACTCCAAAAAGTGTGTCAGAAGGCAACTACGGATTTATTTTTTTTAAAAAAACAAATTTTCATTTGCATTTCTACACCACGACTGTGCGCCCCGACACAAACATCATCTTTGATATTACCTTGATGGCTTTCCAGCAGCTTGTCACTGAGCTCCACCACTTGCTGGTAGTGTTGGAGCTCCAGCATGCACTGGCTTAGGTTGAGAGTGAGAGGCAGACGCACTTTCTCCAATGATTCCCAGTCTTCGTCACCTCGATGCACCTGCTGAGAACATTGGACCAAGAGGAAATGATCAGGAAAGAGGTGAAATTAAAGTCAAAAACAGCTGCGCCGGATTTCGGATGAGATTGGCTGGCATGCTTGGCATTACAAAGTAAGTAAGAGCAGGAGAACGAGGGCCTAACGGACAGAAAGGTTGCCGGTGGGAGGTAAATTGGGAGTCTTACTGTCACACCGACCTTATTTTGAAGGAAGTCCACATAATCTAAGGCCTCCTTGAGCTTTGAAGCAGCTTCTTGGAAATCTTTTTCTTTCATCAGAACCTTTCCTTGCTCCTGCAGCAGCATCACCAGACGTAACATCTGCTGCCAGTCCTTCCCCTCCGTCTTATCATCTCTGTCGTCCTTCCCGCCTTCATCTCCGTCCTGGGCATCCTTATTCTCTTCTTCCTCATCCACCTTTTCCTCCTCCTCTTTTTTGTCTTTGGCTTCTAGCTTGTTCCAGTAGGCGTCCTTCTCCTCCCAGTACTTTTCCTTCATGCACTCCGACAAGGCCTTGAGCTCTCGGTGGACCAGCGAGGCCAGCGTGGGGTCCAGGTGGGCTACCATGTTGAAATCGCGGCGTGCTTCCTTCTCGTTCCACACGGCCGCATGGGCCTTGGCTCGCTTATAATAACCTTTCACGCAGTCTGCAAATATGAAGATAAAGGCGACCTGGTTGATAGTGAATCAAATACAATTATTTCTACATTTTTATGAACATGTCAAAAAGGTCACAAACAAATGTTTGCAGGTTTGATGTTTGATAACACAACGGTAGCTTGTGCATCACCCACCTTTGTGTTTGTCCAGCAGCTCATTGGTGTGCTCAATCACCTGGTAGTACTCGTGCAGCTCCAGCATACACTGGCAGTAGTTCAACTCCAGGGGGATGATCATACGCCCCAAGTTCATGTAATCCACGTCGCCCGGCATCTCCTGCATGCACGCGTGGAAGAATTGAAAATGAGATATTTGAATATGATATGAGCGTAACACTGATAGAATGCTTCCTGTAAGGCGGAGCTTGTGCATCCATCAAAGCTGCGCTTTCATACATCATCACCTTTTTGCCCCGTTTGCAATCCAATCAATCAATCCAGCGTCAAGGGGAAATACAGGGATGGGATCAAGTCACTCGTTCAAATAAGGGAGTCATTTTGTCGAGTCAAGTTTATCTGGAGTGGCCATCCCATCGGGTTGCCATAATGCAGTCTCTCACCCTGGACTGGACCGTTTTAAGCAGCAGCACGGCCTCCTTGTACTCGCTGGCCGCTTCCCGGAACTGCCGCTGCTTGACCATGGTGTTGCCCCTCATGTGGAGGAGGGGAACCGTGCTCAGCTTCTCATCCTTCTCCATCATCCACGACTCTCTGTGGTAGGACATGGGATCGCCCACCTGGAAAGGTCAGAGGCATTGATGGATCTTGGATTATATTGTAAAACAACACAAAAAAACACTTTGATTCTTAGTTGAGTGCTATTGTCATTTTAATTGTAACATTTTAAAATAGATAGCTAATGCTGTTTGTTTTCTCCTCTGTGTGCTGATAGGTGCTGTTCTCTAGGTATGGCATCAAGCATGATTTATATTTCTCCCAGATAAAGAAACCGCTGAATAAAACAGCAGGAGCGAATGCAAGAAAATGCTAAATAGAAACACACAATTGTCTGCTCCAACATGATAAGCATTGTCAAACTTTTGTTTGGATGTTGCTGTTGTTGGACCCCCTGGTGGGTTTACTTCAAAGCACATTGTTTGCAGGAGGAGTGGCGGTGGTGGGTTGTGGGTGGGGGGGCTACACTTTTTGTCACCGCTGTCAATGATTGTTGAGGAACATCGTGTGTTATGTGCCGTCGTGAGTACGCTGGCTGATGTCTAAGTCTCATCATTGGGTACACGTTGCTTGCACATTAAATATTGCTGGGTTGTTTTCCTAACCCACTCAATGGTGAACTATGGATTTTAGGCTGAAAAAATAACCCAATTTGTGTCAAAAAGAGAATAATTCAATACTTTGGTTATTTTTTACCCCTGTTTTACCCCTGGTCAAATCCTTAACCCCCACTTTGAGTTGCGATTCATCCAGTGGTTAGGGTTAGTATTTTGAACTAAATTGTCACACTTTAGTGTTTTAGAGCAGTCTTTCCTAACCTTTTTTCATTCACGGCACACCTTTTCACGGGAAAAAATCTCAAGGCACACCACCAATCTGTTGTGTTACACCAGCTTCTATATTAAAATCAGTTATATTACAACAAAAAATGCAACGTTCTATTCCCATATATGTATGGAGAGTTATATAACGACGTAAAACACACACACATATATATATATATATATATATATATATATGTAGGTGTCAAGCTCTAGTCTAAAATGGCGGCGTACCTAATGGAGTGTCTGTGTGATTCCCTCGTTAAGCGCACCTGCGTGAAAAGTTTTAGCCACTTTCACGTTCAAAAGGAGCTAAAACTTTTCACGCAGGTGCACTTAACGAGGGAATCACACGGACACTCCATTAGGTACACCGCCATTTTCAAGCGTACCTAATAACAGGCCACTTTATTAGGGAAATATCATGGTCAAAGGTCACAGGTGTCAAGCTCTAGTCCTCGGGGCCGCATTCCAACATGTCTTCCAAAATTCCCCCGTTAAGTCCACCCGCGTGAAAAGTTTTTGGTCATTTTCACGTTCTGCAGAAGCTAAAACTTTTCACGCAGGTGCACTTAACGAGGGAATCACTGTGTTGCAAGTATTTCTATGATAAAATATTTTAGGGTCCAATGGGATTTGAACCTAGGTCGCTGGGTTGAGAGTCCAGTACACTAACCACTCCACTATGGAAGCCAAGCTGACTTTACATGGAATCTATATGGTTTTATGGAACACGTCACAAGCAAATAGCTGTTGAATGGGGTAGCACACGAGCAACTGTGTTGCAAATTTTTCTATGATAAAACATTTTAGGTCCCAATGGGATTTGAACCCAGGTCGCTGGGTTGAGAGTCCAGAGCACAAACCACTACACCATGGAACCCTCGCTTACAATACATGGAATCTATATGGTTTTATGGATCAGGTCACAAGCAAATAATGGTAATGGATAAATGGGATAGCACACGAGCAACTGTGTTGCAAATTTTTCTATGATAAAATATTTCACGTCCCAATGGGATTTTGTTGCAAATTTTTCTATGATAGAATGACTTAGGTCTCACTGGGATTTGAACCTAGGTCACTGGGATGAGAGTCCAGAGTACTACCCACTACACTATGGAACCCTCACTCAGATTGCATGGAATATATATGGTTTTATGGAGCACGTCACAAGCAAATAGTTATAATGGTTATATGGGGCAGCAGACGAGCAATTGTGTTGCAAATTTTCTATGATAAAATATTTTAGGGCCCAATAGGATTTGACCCAGGTCGCTGGGTTGAGAGTGCAGAGCAAAAACCACTACACTATGGAACCCTCGCTTACCATACATGGAATCTATATGGTTTTATGGAGAAGGTCACAAGCAAATAATGGTAAAGTAGCACACGAGCAACTCTGTTGCAAATTTTTTCACTTCATTGAAATTGTTACTATTTTTTTTTGTCAAAATGTGTTTACTATTTTGTTTTACTGTGTTGATATTGTTACTGTTTTACTTTATCTATTGTGTTCTATTGGACTTAATGTAATCAAACCACTGGATTCATAAATTAAATATATTAAACTATATTAAATAAATTATTGTAAATTCATTTGATTTCACTCCCCATTCATTCTTTATCTATGTATGTGATCTGTTTTGTTTTTTTGTTTTTCAGTAGAGATGCGTTGTGTGTTTTCGTGTCATGAATTTCTCTTACCTGTAGCAGCTCCATGATGAAGATAAGCGACTGCGGCGTTCTCATGAGCTCATCCAGCTCCGGGAAGCCAGTGGAGTGATAGTGGAAGAGGTTCCCCATGCCGCACATGTGCCTCTGGCCCTCCAGGGGGTCTTTGCCTTGAGCAATCAGCCGCATCCCCTTTGACACAATGGGGTACAAACCTGTGTGCTGCACGGAAACAAAAAGAAGCTTCAGTCAGTGCGGCGGTCCAGGAAAAACAACACTGCAGCTTCCATGAGGTGATGTGGCGTGCAAGGGCTATCCATTGGCTCTATCGTGTTGAAGTGAGTTGAGGAGTCTCATTCTGACTCAAGTAGTGCTTTGCTGCCATCTTGTGGCATTTGTAGTCAATAAAAACCTTTTGCCGGGTTGATTACTTGCAGATTGGTGGCAGGCCTTGGTCCCAATCCCTGCTGCCAATCGTGGGCTTCATACGTGTGTGTTTGTGTGTGTGTTATCCAACTTACAACGGCATCACACCAGAACTCAGCCACCTCTCCGACCCGCATGGATGTGAGCAGCGTCTCCCACACCTCCAACTTGAACATTTTGCCCACAAAGATCTCTGCAGGCCGGCTGGCCAGTCGACTGTCATCCACCACTGTACGCTCAAAGTTGTCCAGCAGTGTCTGGAAATGGAAAACCAGCTGCAAACACACACACACACAATATCACAGTTATGCTTAATCGGCACATTTTTAACCATACATTGATGATTATGGTGATATCATATATGTAAGTAATGTAGATGCACAAGAGTGGATATCCATGCTGATACTGTCAAAAAAAAAGTTTGTCAGTGTATCCGGGCTTTGCTACTAAAAAAAAAAAACAAAACACACTGAGACAAACACAGAGCCGCTGCCATCAAACATGTAGCAATTTGCTTGACCAACTGTTTGCTTGTGTGTGTCTGTGCCAAATACCAAACAATTCCCTCATGTTGAGAATAATTCAACACCATCTAATTAACGGCAAATAAATGTGATGCAGCACAATAACACAAAGCTGTGGTTCTCAAACTGGGGTCATTGGACATTGTGGGGGTCTGTGAGTCCAAATTTGGAGGTCCATTATAATGTCTTTTTTTAAGTGCACATTTATGTCTATATGGAGACTGACACAATAGAACACTCGACTTTAGCTTTGGTTCACACCAAAATTTCATTCAACTTCTACAAATGTATATATTTCATCAAACATTATTCTTTCTTCTACAGTACTTTAAAAGCATTTTTTTTTTTTTTTTGTGCTGTTGCTGTGATGTTTTTACACACGTTGACGCTAAAGCCGTGGCTAATAGGAAAAGTAGTAATGGTGCCCCAAAAAGTATACGTATTAAATTACAAACAGATCATGAAGATTTAAGTAGGTAGTTAAATTTCATTTAATGTGAGGATTATATGGACATACCAGGAACAAAAAATCCTCCTTGAACCCCCCAAATTTGAGAACACCCAATATAAAATGGGTCACGTCGTGTGACCAGTACCTTGGTCCCAGGTGGGAAGTGAGGCAGCGGGCCGGTTCCTCCAGCCAGAATCTTCTTCTTCACACCGGGATGCTTGAGGAGGTATGTTTCCTCCATGGTGCTGCTGCTTCTTTCTTCTTCTTGGCCCTGAGATGAGAGAGGCGCCTGGTCGCTTGCTCTCTGACAGATGGCGGGATTAGGTTGAGACGGGCGATCTGGCCACTTTAATCTGAGGAGCTAATCCCTGGCTAGCTGCTACAATTGGCGGGTTCATCCCTGCAGGAAGGGGCCGGAGAAGGAGAAAAATGAATTCGGGTGACCTCCACAAAGCCAGAGATCCTTCGAGAAAGGAACGTAATCCCAATGAAGGGAAAGGAACAGGCCACAACACACGTGTTGGCTTTAGTCACTCAAAGCAGTAAAATATTTTGAATAGTCTTTAGTAAAAAGGGCAATGTTGGTAACATGCTTAGTCTCATAATATAACAACTATAGTCAAATCAAAAACATCGTCAAAAAATTGCATCCAATATTTTGCCATGTTTTAAATATTAATTCACCTGAAACAGGACCAAGATCCCTATTGAGAGGCAATTTTCAATGTTTTTTTTTTATTGTTGATGTAATAAAACATTCTCATTATAACTTTTTCCTTTAAATATGACCAATATCATAAAAAGTACAACTTTTTTCTCATAAAAAAAGTATTCTTGTAAAATGCACAACTACTATTGTAAAACGCTTTTCTCATAAAATTACATAAATAATTAAACTTGGAGTAAAAGCTGCTAACCTATAAAAATTAACCTTCATGTTTTTATTTGGTTAGTGAAAGACCTTTGGGAGGAACCATAAGGAATATATTTGCACAGTGATTCAACTCACCTTGAATTAATTTCAAATAATGGGGGTAAAAAAACAATTTGCCAGAGTTTATAAATGGTAAAAAGGCCAAATAAACTTCCTGCCTGAATACGTAACAAGAAGCCATCAAAACAGCATTGATGGCCGACTAGATAAACAAAACAAAAACAACACATATATCAGTCTCTGTTTGAACAAAACACTTTAATGAGACGGCTTCAAACAATGTGATTTGAGCTAATATGCAAATTGCCGTGCTCTCTGAGGGCTGGGTAAAAATATCAAACTAAAAAGGAATGACACAGCAAGTCTGTCTGTCAAGGCTCATATCTTCCTCCTCCTCCTAGTTCTCTTCATCATTCACTTTCACGTATAGTGCTGAGTATGCCATGAGGGCGCCCCCTGGTGCTCACTTCTCGATCAGCGAGTCCAGCTGCTCCTGAAGCGAGGCCAACTGTCGGAGCAGCACAAACAGGAGAGGCTTTCATGACGTATAACCAAAGACATCATTGAGTAAAAATGACTTCTCTGAAATGTTGCCGGCCACTCGAAAAAGCCTATTGATGCCAAGGAGGTGACGACTCACGTCAACATAGTTCCTTGGCACCAAGGGGAAAGCACTGAATGGCATTTTCTAGTCATTTGACAGCATGGAAGCCTTACCTGCTCCATCTCGCGCTCCTCCTGCTGAATAATCTCATCCAAACATGCTTGGAATCGGTTCTGGGAGGAGAGAAATGGGACATTTGTTTGGAATGGCCATCTTGCACCTCCTTTAATTTTGATGGCCTCAAACGTGCGTGTGCCTATGTGAGCGTGTGTGTGTGCGTGTCTGTGTGCGTACGTGTGCATGCGTGACTATCTGCGCTCTGACAGAAAGGCCACTGGGAATGTCAGTCAGAGACGGCTGACCTTTTGGCGTGGCGACCGTGACGGTAACGATTGCAGACGGCGGCCCCAAAACGACGGACAGCGGGAGTGCTAAATGGCAGTCGTGTCTGCTCGCTGTCCCGCCAGCTCGAGCATCAGGTTGAATGCAATTTGTCCCAATTCGCAATTATAACCCAGACGTAATGATGCCAAAATGTATGACCTAGTGAGGTCCCACTGTCATCTTATTCATATTCCGACCTCATTCTGATAAAAAGCAGCATTTATTTTGGGCAGTACATGAAATAAGTGATTCTTGTGAGTTTAATGTCATTCAATTTACTCGAATTTACTTAAAAATTATATTTTAATTAAAAAGAATCTCCTTACAATTTAAATTTTATTTTAATGAATTCTCAAAATTGCTCTAACAAAGGTGTAATATAAAAATGTCATGATTTTATTTTTTAAATTTGACTGATTATCGATTACAACTATTGAAAAACGTCACTAGAAGAAAATATCACTATTAAGTAAGAAACAATTAAAATGAGTGCTACAGACATGAGCAGAAAATAGCCTTCCCATGACTATATAATACACAATTTTGACTTTTTGACAACTAGCACTAAAATCAATAAACTTTTATATGTAATTTCTGCCTCTGAGCTCTTGTTTTCCAAATCTATTAATGTATGTCGTGTCAATGTGTATGGGCTCACTTTTAGGGCCTGGTTTTCCACTTTCATGATCAGCTCCTCCTGTTGCTTCTTGCGGGCTCGCGTTTCCTGAAGCTTGGCTTTGATGCCGCTGATCTGCACCTGGTATTCCATCACTGCAACGGCAGAAGGGCATTTAAGTCAAGTTAGAACAAAAAGTATACATATATCTTTAAAAAAAAAAAAAATGTGTTGAAATAAATCCATTGTCATTCTGATCTTAATCATTGACTTCAGTATTCGTACATAACTCTTCGGCCGATTCATTCTGCTTAAAATACGGCAAATATCAGTTACTTGTACTTTTTACCCAAGTAGTGTTTTTCTGCCATTTAAACAAGACTGTGTGTGCTTGTGAGGGAGCCAAAGAAACCATGATGGTCATTTTCACACGGCTGACAGTCAGGGGCCGCTCGTCCTGGCTCGCCAGGATGTCACAAATTGTGTTTAATGGGTACAACACATCCATTAAAAAAAAGAACGCAAAGCACTCAAAGGACATTTAAATGAGTCTGCACACAGAGCGGCCGTTCAATTACTCTAAAGTGGTGGGCTGCTACCTCACCTCAACTAAAACTGCAGCTCCCTTCACAACTAAGCTTGCGACTTTGTTCCTACAGTGTCAGGACAGCACTGAGAAGAAACAATGAGAACTTTATATATGAGGAAAATGCATTCTTTTAATATCATGACTTTAACATCATTAAAAACTAACTACTCACAACCTTATTCTTTGTTTATTCTCCTAATATTTAAATGAGACTAGCCATTTTTACCTCCTTGTAAATTGCATATATTGTACTCATGTATAATTAAACTCATTTAAAAAAAAAAAATCTTGCAACAATACAAATAGTTATTCTTGTAGTAACTGAAATCTGTTTGATCACAACGATGTAGTTGTTGTGCAAGATTTGCGCGACCTGACAGTGTGAGTCCAAAATGGACTTCTGAGGAAAGGCTGGCGGCTAATATTGCTGACCCACAAATGTCTCGACCTGTGCGTCTCCAACTTACCGTAGCCATCACAAGCCTAGCGTCAGGCTGATTAATAGCTCAGATATGACATCACATAAATTTGACATGACTTGTTCCAGACATCAAAATTGCTCTCGACCGAGAAAAGTCGTCTCTCACCTATTTGGTTGTTTGTGTCCGACTCTCGTTGCACAGGGTCGGACTCGTCCAGCTTGTCTTGAACCAGGTCGTCCTCCGTGTCCACAATGTTCAGGTCCTCATCTTCGTGGCGGTCCACGTCGTCCTCCTCGTCTTCGCTGGAGCTGCTGATGTCATTGAACATCTCCCGCAGTTCGTCACGCTGGGCTGGCCCAAGTAAAAACGTTATCGGTCGTTAATTGAGGTTGTCGAGTCGCACATTGGATTCCGGCCGTGTCAGCTGTCGTCGAGGTTATTATTCATGTCATATTGAAAATTATTTGGAACATCTGGCATTTCGGCTCATAATGAGCACATGCTTTTAATCTGCTGGGCTGCTACATTAGAATAGAATCTAATAGAATAGAAATCCTTTATTGTCGTTTTTTTTATGGTGGAAACAGAATTGGGGAGCGAATCTAAGTTTTGTGTTATCAAAAATAAGACAAAACTTGACATTTAGTCTTCAAAAAGTAGATTATTGTAGGCCAATGTAACATTATGCAGTTGTAACATTTGCATTGTGCTTAACGTTAGTCTATCATTGGATTTGCTGTGAGGTTGTTGTCATCTGTTTTTTTTTTTTTTTTACTTTTGAGGCAAAAAATGCAGAAAATGTTGCTACTATGTCAAACTGTACAACACATCTGAATTTTAGCCAAGCTGTTGTTGTTGTGTCTCTGTGTATATATGACTTACTTGATGATCCGTGACCCATCTTGTGTCCCGATGTGCCGGGTGACGAGTCCAGGTTGGCCAGTGAGCCATGCTGGTCGCCGTCCTTCATGTCGTCCTCTGCTATGACTTCCCATCCTGATCATCACGGGTCAAGGCCAACGCACTCCTTTGTGATGTCCCCAATAAGCCACCAACCTGGTTTGAATCTCAGCACTGGCCTACAATATGAAATTTGCAAGGAGCATGGAGCAGAATAACACCAAACTCATTGGGCCACATCCCACAGTGACCTTTGACCTTTAAACTAGGTTACATTTTGATTAGTAGTATTAAGGTGTTGCTAAGTTAATTGCATTCAGTGTTTTATTTGTAAGAGTGGACTAAACTGATGACAGGCAAAAAGGTTTAGCCACCCCTGCAGGTGACAATGGTGACAATCTATCCGCTCACATGACCTGTTTTGTTTACGGTATTTTTGCGCGGCCCGATGTCAGCTAAGACGTGATGCTGCGTGACATGATACAAAATCAATGTTGTCCTTGCCGCGTGCCACGGTGGAAGGATACGAACGCTGACAGCGTCGGCGTCTGTGCTCAGCAGCCGCTTTACCTCCTTTTCCACATCTGGAGATTCAATGTACTGTAAGGTAGAGAGAGACGGAGTGCGGGTTACAGCAGTTGGCCCACTGCCAGTGAGAACATTAGCGATTAGAAAACAGAAGGCAGCCAAATCGATGCGACTCAACTCTGCACCTTCGGGAAGATTGATTCAAAGAGACGAGGATGAAGCTCGAGCAAATGCTCCTTCAGTATGAAAAGAAGCGCCAGTGAAATTGCTTTTTTGTTTCTTTCTTTGCCTTCGGGACAAACAAAGATGGAGGGTCTTTATTTATATGTAAATCTAAGGTTCACTAGAGGTGCTGTTAGAAGAAAAAGCCAAAGGAAGAGATGGATGCTAAAAAGACTGATGAGAGGCGAGAAAAAAAAATGGGAGGCGAAAAAAGAGTAGCGCAAACCTTCTTTTTTGCCGTTTTGCGAAATCTCCTCTTGCGTGTGTTCTTGAGGGGACAAGTGACTGGGGAGGAGAGAGGAGAAAATCATTGATGCAGTGACGATTCTAATGTGAAGCATTTAAACGTGTGCACATTTGACTTCTTACTGCCGTGGTTCCAAATGAACTTCTTGTCCTTGTCTTTGTCCTTCTTCTTGGTCTTGGGATCGGTGCCAGTTGGCTCCTCTAAAGGAGGGTACAGGTCTCCATCTAGTGTACACACCAGCATCTAACCACACAAAGTAAGGATATAACACATTCCAATGACAAATAATCGGCAATAAAGGAAGTGCATAAAAAGGAAAACACATCCACCATACTTTGTGATTTAACAGAATGACATAAAGGAGGGCTTTTTTTTTTTCGTTCCTTAATACGGTACTTTGGTGCTGCTCTACCTGGCAGACATCAGCTGTCTTGTAAAAAGTCTTCTTGTCCACTGTTTTGAGAGACTCAATGATGCAGGGCAGATCCACCAGCTTGCATGCCAGAGGGACACGGTCCACCCTCACGATGCCATGGCGACCATCCGCTGTGAATTCATATTTAATATTTTAAAAAAAAATTGCTTCTAAAACTTTCAAATTTCTTACAAAGATGTGACTCACGGTGCAACTCAATGGTGAGTCTGTCCTTCATATTCATACTACTAGACTGGGCTATCCTCCTTACGGTAGATGCATACTCCTTGCAAAATTCAAAAGGTTTGTAGAAATTAGTGACAGTGCATTTTATAGATGAAGAAAATAAAAAACGTGCAGAAGCTTACTGTTGGCAGCCGCAGAACAAACTGATTCTCCAACTCATATGGAGCGTCCTCCTTACTCTTGGAGCCAACTTTACCAGCTGGAAGGCCAAAAAGAACATTAACTTGCATGCACGTAACCACAGCACATCCAGAGTTTTTATTTAAATTACAACCACTATGTGGATGTTCTCATTCATGCAGGTCATTTCTTTCTCAGTGCACTGAATCGATTGCAACTTGACAGCTTGCTTTGCTACTGCTGTTTAGGCATTTCGCCTCTTATCCGAGTTGCTATAAACTGCAACGACTAGTTAAGCTTTACTTTGTTACTATTTACTGTAATGAACCGTGGATTAACCTTGTGACTGAATTGTGCTGTGCAAACAAACTTGCCGAGTAATGCATAAACTGTAATTTTACTAACTATATTCTTTTCTAATGTGACATCAACAACTGAGACACTTTATCACAACTGCTGAGATTTGATAACGTTACATAAACAGAGTACACTGTAAAAATGACATACATTCACTAATACTGTAATTTGACTAATGTAGTCCAAAACGTTACAAATACGCGTTATTAAGGTAGTGCAGTTTTTTTCTATTGTTATTACTATTTTGTAGCCATTTATCTATGTAGCTCCCACCACCAAATACAATTGTATTGAATATATTTTCATGTGCATGATGTTTATGTTTACATTGCTGAAGCTAGCCAGGATAACATTAGCATAGTAAGCTAATCAAATGAGATGGGCAATGGACCTACCTTTCTGTTTCGAGGTCATATTCGTTTTGGTAATTTCCACGACACCATAGAACAAGAAGGTCGGCGACTACGACCCAAGCGTTCGGACTATAGAAAATGATATCGAGAGTGGTTTAAATGGGAGAACAGTTTTACTAGCCGAACAAAATCGTGTCGAAACCAATGGGGGTCACGTGGTGCATTCAAGTGCTCCTAGGAAAAGTAAAAATCGTTACATTTACACTCGTTCATACTTTTTGAAGACGAAATATTTTAACACTAAACTACTAATAGCAATAATTTATCAGTGTGGTGTTATAGATTATAATGTCATATAAAATGTCCGTATACTTTATTTAAATACATAAAACCAACAGGACACAATGACGTCACCTGTTTTGGCATCACCGTGGTCTGGGAAGACCGTCTGGAAAGCGGACAATCAACAAAAAACTAGGAAAATTTTGGTTCAAATCTAGAAATATTTTTGTTTGTCACAAATAACGGTTGAATTGCAAAAATATATATTTGACAGATACAAGATAAGAATCGGACATTTGTGTCTTAGCGTTGTTTATATCATTTGATTTTGTTGGTATGTTCCTGGGGTTTTTTTTTTCCTACAAAAATTTTGTATTTTGTCGATTTGCCGTTGTTACTGTGAACCCCCTTTTAATTTTGATTCAAAAACTGACAAATAAAACAAATGTTTAACCTGTAACGCGTAGCGCCATAGGACTCGCTTCCTGTTGAGAATAAATACAGGACTTCAAAATAAACAATATTTAATTTATTGGTGCGGAAAATTCGTTTTTGTACATTTATATTCAAATGAAATGTGAAACAAAGGGTAAATAAATGTTTTAAATTCACAAAAACGCATTTTCTTACTTATTATTATTGTGCAGTCTTTTCTCGCGGAACTTTTAAACTGAAGCCACCATACGCGTTCTGAAAAAAAACAAAATAGGTTCGACTTTTCCTTTCCGGGTCGGAATCAATTTCTCTGTTGCTGTCGTTTTCATCTCCCGTGCCAGTCGTTTTTGATATTGTCGAAAGTTTTGAGTTCAGCAACGTCGACGCTGCAGCGTTTAGCTGCCAAACATTAGGCCATGACGCTTCACTGGACTGTCAGCCGAAGCCGCGCGGCGACGGGACCGCTGTGGCGGTTCTTGCTGCTGCTGCTGGCGGTGAGCCTGTCTGTGTGCGTGTGCCGAGCATCCTCGTCGCCTCGAGAGCTGCAACAGCAGCAGCAGGAGGAGGAGGACAGTGCCATGGAGAACATCGTCACGGAGAAAAGGGCTGAAGAGAGCCACCGGCAGGACAGCGCCGACCTGCTTATCTTCATCCTGCTCCTCACCCTCACCATCCTAACTATTTGGCTGTTCAAACATCGCCGGTTCCGCTTCTTGCACGAAACTGGATTGGCGATGATTTATGGTAAACTTATGCCGCTGCACATTCATATTAAACCCAAACTAGACCTTGTAAATGACGCTTCACTGGGACGTGTTATGTACTTCCGGGTGCAAAAGTAGGTTGGGGGGGGGGGGGGGCGCTTTCATGAGGACTCCCTTGCTAACCAAAACAGCAGCATGTAAGCAGTCTCAATCAAACTTAATATGCGCTCAGTTTTAAAGCTCCAATTTATAAATAAGGTAAGTCGAGTCACTACATAAGAAATTAATTTTAATTTCTTGCCTTGTGCCCAGGTTTACTGGTTGGCGTAGTGTTGCGCTACGGGATCCACGTCCCGCGCGACGTCAGCAACGTGACGCTGAGCTGCCACGTTAACGCCAGCCCCGCCACACTGCTCGTCCACTCCAAGGGAAGGTTCTATGAGTACACGCTGAAGGGTGAAATCAGTGCCAGCGAGGTGGATGACGTGCAGGACAACGAGATGCTTCGCAAGGTCTGAATAAATCAAACTTTATTAACTTCAAACTGTTCAGCTTAGTCAGTACACCTGCACAAGTTTTTGCATTTTCCAATTCCATAGCACTTTCAGTTCAGGGTCAGCACTTTAGCACATTTTCGATAGATATTGCATTTTCTACTTCTTTTTTTAAACTACTTTTTGTCTTGTATCCAACCCAGGTGACTTTTGACCCTGAAGTCTTCTTTAACATTCTCCTTCCGCCCATCATCTTTCACGCTGGCTACAGCCTGAAGAGGGTAAGCAAAATCTTTTTGGTTCTCCTCTTGATGACATCATCAATGTGCTGTCAGGAGGAAGGAGAGTTACGTTTTCGATGGCGTCTGACTTGTTTCCAGAGACACTTTTTCCGGAATATGGGCTCCATCCTGGCCTACGCCTTCTTGGGGACAGTCGTTTCCTGTTTTGTCATCGGGTAAGATTGTCACTTTTTACACATTTGTTGTGATTTATGACTGTCGTCTTTTCTTTTTTATTGCCAGGTTGTTGATGTATGGCTGTGTGATGCTCATGAAGCATATGGGGCAACTGGGTGGAGAATTCTTCTTTACGGATTGCCTGTTCTTCGGCGCCATTGTGTCCGCTACCGACCCTGGTGCGTCTCCATTTTTGACCTCTATTCAAACTGCAATCGGCACCAAATCGAAGCCTTCATGAACACCCACCTCATGCTTACAACAGATTGTTGTCTTCTGTTGCCGTAGTGACGGTGCTGGCCATCTTCAACGAGCTGCAAGTGGACGTGGACTTGTACGCGTTGCTGTTCGGCGAGAGCGTGCTCAACGACGCCGTGGCCGTCGTTCTCTCCTCGTAAGTCTGGCGAAAAAGTTCACCCGCGTCTCATTATTTCAATGGATGGAAACTGCATAGCTGGCAACTTGGTATACATAAGCGTTCGTTCAAGCATCAGACACTACATCGCCTTGTGAAGAGTTTTGCAGCGAGACGATGAATGTATGCAGTACAACTTCGTAAAGGGAATATCTTAGGCTAAAAAAAAAAAAATCACCAGTCAAGTGTGCTATATTTAGAATATGAGTCATCAAACAAGATACACTTTTCATTGTTGTTATTGTTTGCGCAGAGATGAGGAGAGACGTGGTGAATTGTCCCGTTGTGAGTGTGGAGAAGAGGAACGAAAAGAAAACCGACACCATCGCTCGTACTCGCTTGCAGCGCCACTGCAAAGTAGACTCAGCGAAAAAATGCATGCCAAGTTCATCACGTTAAAAGCAAAATACTTCACTGCAGAAAATTACGGCGGCTCAGAGAAGGTCAAACGAAGTCCCTTTGTGAAAGTTTGCAGTTGCATTCTAAAAGTATTCCATAGTGACAGCGAGAGTAAATACAGCGTGTCCAGGAGGTTTTGCTATGAACTGACGTGTTGCGGATGTTGTGGTCAGATCCATCGTGGCTTACCAGCCGGAGGGTGACAACAGCCATACCTTCGAGGTGGTGGCCATGTTGAAGTCCTTCGGCATGTTCCTCGGTGTCTTCAGCGGCTCCTTCGCTCTCGGTGGGGCCATTGGCGTCGTCACGGCGCTCATATCCTTTTCATTTTCCACTCGTTCTTATTCTGTACACAGAACAAATAATTGACACTTCATCTAACGCTGTGATTCCCAACCACTGTTGGAGGTTGATTGACGTAGAAAACTTGACTTAGGTCGAAAGCAAGCTCCTCATAGTCATGTCAACAGAGTTCCTTGGCTCAAAGTGCCACAAGATGGCGCCAAATCAATACTTTCAACGATTGTATAGATTGTTTTCCGCCTGGTTGAACTTCTTGACAACATGCACGTGACCAAGTTTACAAAGTTGAGAGATTTCCAGCTGCTGGAGACAGCCTTGTTCTTCCTCATGTCGTGGAGCACCTTCCTCTTGGCTGAGGCGTGCGGCTTCACAGGTCTCACACGCAGACACACACACACACACACTCACACAAAAGCACACACACGCATTCTAATTCAGTATTTGCATATTGTTGTGCTGTAGGCGTGGTGGCAGTGTTGTTCTGTGGAATCACTCAGGCGCACTACACCTTTAACAATTTGTCTCCCGAGTCCCAAGACCGGACCAAACAGGTAAAATCATAATGAAAATGACAATTGTTTAGTTTTGGTTGAGAGGACGTAATAAATATTCATGTCTCCCATTGCAGCTGTTTGAGTTGTTGAACTTCCTGGCGGAGAACTTCATCTTCTCCTACATGGGTCTGACCCTCTTCACTTTCCAGAACCACATCTTTAACCCCATGTTTATTGTCGGGGCTTTTGTATCCTTTTGTGAAATGAGTTGGAATTGCTTACAGATGCCACAAGTTGGCAGAAAATGACTTTGGCCAGAGCACAAGATTGTGTTTTTGTCCAGAGAATTTGCACATTCCGAACTCCAAATTTACTAAGGTTCAATGTATTGGACCTGTTGTCCTCCTTCACCATGGTCCCGCCTATAGGTGGCAGTGTTCCTGGGCAGAGCGGCCAACATCTACCCGCTCTCCTTCCTGCTCAATCTGGGCCGACGCAACAAGATCCGATCCAACTTCCAGCACATGATGATGTTTGCGGGTTAGTCACGTGCTCGACACGTGTTTCAATTCAAGTCATGTGACTCAAGTCCCCTGCATGACTTTTGTTCGACAGGACTGCGGGGCGCCATGACGTTTGCCCTGTCCATCCGGGACACGGCCACGTACGCGCGGCAGATGATGTTCTCCACCACGCTGCTTGTGGTGTTTTTCACCGTGTGGTTCTGTGGCGGCGGCACTACGCAGATGTTGTCGTGCCAGCGCATACGGTAACCCTCCCCTATTGTTTAGAGTACAAAAGGATTGAGACATAGCTCATAATTGACTCATAATTCACGGGACTGTAATTATGACTTTACAATTGTGTTAGCAGAATAAGTTAGCTTTCAAACTTACATTTCTTTCCTTTTTCATTAACAGGGTTGGGGTGGACTCTGACCAAGAAAACTCTGTGAGTGTGACGCTACATAAAATAAATATAAAACAATTCAAATTTACATTGACTGCGTTTACACAGACGAGCATCGGCGAAGGTTCAGAGCGACGAAGCACCAAACAGGAAAGTGCCTGGCCTTTCCGAATTTGGTACAACTTTGATCACAAGTATCCTTGAGAATTATGCGTATGTTGTGATTTGAGGCTTAATCGTGGTTTGGCCAGCAGGGGATGCTGCCACATCATATTTATTGTGTTGAATTTTTGATGTTACTTTTCTTTGACTGGAGCTACCAGCTACATGAAGCCCATCCTGACGCACAGCGGCCCCCCGCTCACAGCCACACTGCCCGCCTGCTGCGGCCCCCTGGCACGCTTCCTCACAAGCCCGCAGGCTTTAGAAGTAAGACCACGTTTAATGATTGGATTTTGAAAACGTAGTCAGTGACCCTTGGTTGGGAGTGCAATGCGAAAAGTAATTGTATTACTCACATTTGAGCCTTTCCTCTCACTCTGCAGAACGAGTGTCAGATCAAGGATGACGACTCCGACCTCATCCTGACCGACGGTGATGTCAACCTGAACTACGGCGACATCACCGTCAGCACCGACGGCGCCCGTGGACACGCCGTGGCCGGCGACGACCCCGACCGGGATCTGACGTACGGCGACCACGAGCTGGTGATGAGGGGCACGCGTCTGGTGCTGCCCATGGACGACTCTGAGCCGCCCTTCACAGACCCCCGCTGCCGCTTGTGAGGGTGCGGCGGCCCGCTTCCTTTTGGCTTCTCCTGCTACTTCGTCACGCCCGCCCATCTCGTCCGCCATCACTGTAATGTAGTCTTATTTATTTGTCCATTTCAGTTGGGCTTTTGAGTCACCTTATTGTAGCAACGCACAGCATGTGTTCTCTATGGTGAGCCGTTTGAGCATTCATATTCCACATCCTGCTCGTGCGCGTCCTCGTACTCCAGTGGACAATTCAGCGCACGAGTAGGAAATGGAATAAACGCTGGAACGGCTTTCCACAGTTCTGACAATATAGCAGTGCATCTGTGCTCGTCAGCTTGGTTTGCATGCTGAGAGTTCTTTATGGCTTTTTCTTTGGAGCCGGATGGCGATTGGTCGCCACTTAGTACACGCGCTGTCAATCAAGTGCCTGGGAGGCGATCTCTCAACCCAGTTGACGTTCTGGCGAGGAGGGTGCGCGGTAGCAATATGTGCCACGTCAGGGGGCTAAAAGTCGGGTTCGGAGCCGCCGACTAACTACCCCGTGTGTGTGTGTGCGTGTGTGTGTGCGTGTGTGCGCGTGTGTTTGCACAGTGATGGGCAACCTCAATGGGTTTTTTTTCTGTATTTTTTTTTCCACATCACTGCACTTAGCTCTAAGCTGTTAGGATGCTCAGATCTCCACGAAAGTAAACTATCTGCACTTATGGGATTTTGTCATAGAGATTCACACATTCACAAGAGGAGGAGCTCCAATAAAAGAGAATATCGTACCAAAAGTTGATTATTTCAGGACAATATTTGTGGCCAATATGGACTGAGGCCTGCAACAATTGCAAAAATTCATGAATAATTGTGTGTGACTAAAATGGTTTAAAATTTTCTCTAGATGTTACAAGACGGTGACAAAGCAAACCTTAACTCAGCATAGTCTTTGGCACCAATATGAAAGATAGCAACAAAGCACTACTTTTGGTTAAATGAAGCTCCTCTATTCATGCCAATATAATTACATGGCAGCAAAGCACTACCTTTGTCTATATCTAGCTCGTCTACTGACCAACATAGTTTCTCAACACCAAGATGGCAGCAAAGCACTAGTTTTGTCAAAATGAAGCTCCGCAACTGACTCCAACGCAGTTATCATGACTTGTCTGACTGCCATCAATACACAAGTTAATTACTTTCTACCATTCCGTGGAAGAACATTTAACTGTTCTGCATGTCACTGTACAACACTGTAATAGATTTTAAGGGACCTTGAAAAATTCCTCCCCAAACCCAGTATTTTGTAGATCTTAGCGCTGATAACAACGATGATGTTGATAATAATAATAATATCTGTAAACGATATCCAGATGTGTCGCATTGACCACGAAGGGCCTTGAGAGGCTATTTTGGGAGGCGAGCTTGTGAGCAGCGGCTGTCTAGCACGGACAGGAAGTGTTGATATGACGGCGCCATGGCAACCGCTGTGTTGACGTCAACCACAGCCAGAAAACACGCCAAACACCAATTGCAATCCGTGTGTATGCGCGTACACATTTGTGTGTGAGCGAGTGTGTTCGCATGCCGATGTAGAACAGAGCAGTGTGTGTGTGTGTGTGTGTTTGTTGAAAGAGCATTGTACCTGTGTGTAAGTTTGTGTGCGTGAATGTGTTTGTGCATATGTGATGGAGAGGTGCGTGTGTTGGTGATGATATGGACGTGGAAGGAAGAGGAAGGTCTTCTTCAACCTGTTATCTTCTGCTGTGCAGGAACTTGAAATTTATTGAAAGTTTTTTTTTTTATTTTATGCCTTTTTGAAGACATCCCTAGAATATTTCTTTCTGCCATTTTTACCATTTTCAGTTTTCTGTAATTGTTTTTTTAAGCAGAAATAAGAACAAATTAAGAACAGAAATGAAACCTTACATTTGCACTCATTAAATAATCTGTGACTGCTTTTATGTTGTGTGCGTGTGAGAGGTGACCCAAAAAAAAATGCAATCTATAAAATGTAATGAATGAAAAGTTCAGCTTGTCCAAATGATGTCAAATGAATGAACATCTACATTGCTTACTGTATTCAATCCATCCGTAGAATTCAGGTACTTACTGTGTGCATTTGTATGCTGTTGCCATGGATACGACAATGCAAGCATGCAATCAGCCTCTTGCTGGACTCTGAGGGCGAGACAAAAACAAAATGTAAGAAATATAATAAAGACGCTGAGTGTTTTTCTGTGGATGACACCGACTATAAAGGCTTGCTGTGTCCACTCTCTGCGGCGAGTTTTGCTTTTTGCGTGCGTACCAGTGTCTGTGTGTGTGTGTGAATGACTCATGCATTGTGTGTGTTTGCAGACATACTGTTCACATTAGTGTAAATAATATCTCACCTGTTCACGAAAAAAGATCAGAAGAAATAAACAGGAGCCAAGCTTTGAATGAAAAGAACAGCAGCTCATCTGCCCTATTTTGTTGATGATGTGTTTATTATGTCTGGTTTGTTGGGTAACAACTTTCAAATGGGAAACACATTTAGCAGCGGACTGACACTCACCGGCTAGGGCCCGGGTGATCTCTGGCCCACTTTTCTCCGGGTTCATTTAGGCAAGGTATGGCCCGAGGACATAGTTGTATGTGTAGGGTAATCCTGGCAAAGATTGCAAACACCAAAGCTGTAACCAAGCTTTCCTTGCAGCTACTGTCAAAACAGAAAGAAAAAAAAATTAAATATTGAATTAAAAAAAAATCATAAATTGCCTTATCAAATCATGACGCACAGTGTTTATTTCTTTAAACTCAATTTCATTAATATTAATATGTTTTTATAAAGGATGTTATTGGAGTGCTATTTTCTCAATAATTTTTAGTTATTACACCATAATTGTGAGTTGGACTTCTGAGGCAGATTTCGATATTTGGCTGAGTAAAATTCCCTTAATCGATTAATGGGCTGATAAATTGGAAAAATCGAAAACGACTTTTTTACAGTGGGGTTCCAATACTGCCTACATTCACCGATATGTATAAATATATGATGCAAACATTTGACTTTAACTTTACAACAACAAAAATCAGCTACATTTCTTTTTTTTTATTTGTGCTGCAGAGTCAATTATTCGATCAGACCCTAGTTTGTGCCCTAACCTTTTCATTAATTTATCATTCTTAGCCATCTTGATCAGGAAATATAGGCCATTTGATTTTCTTCTTGGTAATTTTACCTGTTTGCTCACAATTATGCTAATTGTAATATTTATTCAGCATTGTCCTGAGTCTTGCATAGTCTCACATCAGACATGACCTCATGACTGAAAAAACCTATCCACTCAGGAATTTAAGAGTGTGTGAGTGATTGTCGCTGATTTTTAAACTGTTTTGCTTTTTTGGCAGCATGGAGGTGAAAGCAGACAGATGTGCGCATACTTTTCTCAGAGAATGAGTCATCTTCATGTCACTCTCGTGTTTATGACCAAAGAAGGACAGCAGAGAGTGTGCTCACAGTATTTTTTTTCTAGGTGCATGTTTCTATGAGAACCCAAGCAATGGTGTTGATTATAAAGACAGTTTACAAGATTCACATCGTTTCCTGGGTAAATTTTAGAAGTAGACATGGGTTAAATTTGAAACCACATAAACCTGTGCGATATCGAGACATTTTCAAATATTTACATTTTTGTGTATTTTCGTGTTACTTTTGGAAAAAATCATCACATTCAGAGTGAAAGAATGACATTTAGGCATTTTTAATTGATGTCAAATGTAAAAATAAGTCAAATTTGGTCAAAGCAGTAACAGGGTAAGAAAACCTTTTTAATTGTATTTTATGATGTTGGTGAAAATTAATGTGAACGCACTTAAAACGTTTTTTTTTAGGTATGCCGATTGTAATTGCCTGGTATTTGACATCATCATTTAGGTCAAGTCTAGTCGGTTTGAATTCTACAGTGCCAATTCACAATGGAAGGGAGGGAAGTACAAGAACAGCTTTATCAGCAAAAGTGAAGATGAAAAAAGATGACAGCCAGAAAACAGCACTGTAAATTAGAAGTTGACTTGATAAGGTTTCTTAATTTTAACTGGATATCTTATAAAGTTTGAAATACACAAATGAAATGATCGGAATACAATGAAAGCAGTGTTTTCAGCACCTTGGTGAGACTTGGTCTTAATTTTCCTCATTGGCCTCTGCACCAGTTTCCAAATTCCTGGTTGAGGTCATTGTTTGTGAGCGCTTACGAAGGTTTGGCTTATGTCTGTCCTACACTTTTTTTTTTTGCTTGTTCCTCCCTCTTGACTTACCAGCAGCTTTTAAGAGGCGAGCGCATTTCACAGCTCGGCCAACAAGCCAGCCAACCAGACACCCGCACTCACATTCTTTAAGTAGGTGAGTTCTGTTATTTATGCTAAATACGTCTCAATGACACAACAAATGACCTTCTGTTAAGCTCTTTCCGGAGTTATTATTGTTTTGTCTTGTGTGTTACAAGTGATGCACTTTGGTGCGCACTTTGAAAACAATCTGTTGAAATATCAATCTGTGTGTTTATAGCCTTGTTAATGTACTGTCAGCCAAAGAGTCGCCTGTTGCTCATCATTTACAGTTCTATAGAGCTCGTATATTAATGTTGTAATACGTAGATGTGACAGGCCTGTTACTAAAATGGATGACAAACTATGACAATCTAAAGTAATTAAATTGTAAGCAGTCAGTCTTTGTGCACCCCAAATTAAACAAAATGGTACTCAGATGAAAACACATTTAGAAAGATGTGGAGAAAAAATCCTGCATATATGTTTTAGGCAAAAATTGAAATGAAAAGTTGAATTTTATAATAATGTTTTTTCTATTTGCTACATAATTGTATTCTATATCAACAACTAAAATAATAGTATTGCTTAATTAAATTTTTTTAATGTAGTTTTTGTGCACAATTATGCAGAACAGTGATGCAGGAAAGAAAACCTATTTTACTTTGATTTATTTTTGATTTTGTGGGAAATTTTAAAATGTTTCCATTTTGAATTTGTCTTAAAATCTACATATTATTTAAAAAATAAAATATATATTTTGAAAAATAGACAATCAAAAATGGCATGCATTTGTATGATCATCTTTTGAATGTTGCTTGGTAATACTTTTTCCTAGTGTGCTTCTTGTTCTTGCCATATGTTCTTGACCTTTCTGTGCTGTGTTGGTTAGTTTAGTCCTCTGGATCAATCTACCATGGGAGATTTTTGATGAAAAATATATTTGTTTTTCATGCAAGTTGAACCAATTTAAGATGGTAGATCAGAAAATAGTGTGCTGTGCTGTGCTGCATTGTATTTTCGTTCCGCTGTTATGTGGCCTGGCTAAGTGGTTTGTTACAGGGTTACCGCCCTTCAGCTTTTGGGCCGCTTCCTAACCAAACATATGATGTCATCATGAGTGAGAGCCACTGTTTCCACTCTACGATGACATCATCCGCCTTTTCAAACCCATAAAACATTTCTCAGACGTTCTCAAATGTGTCGGCGCCGCTTTTTGCGTCTTTTTAAAAAAGGTCAGCACAAAAGCAGCAGACATCAGTCATGTGCAGGATTTAATCAGATACAGAGTGAATGTCAAAATGTAATCCCTAAGTAATTTATGGAATGATTTACAATATTTTAGTAGTTGTAAGGCAACCTTTTTACTTTTACTTAGTAAAAGAAGAGATGCTACTTTTGCTAGGTTCCATTTATGTAAACACTAGCTTGGTCACAATTCAACCGAGTTCTCTGGCATCAAGATCTCACAAGGCACCAAAGCATTACTTTTGTCTAAATCAAGCTCCTTGACTTGCTACAACTGAGTTCTGCAGCATCAAGATGCCACAATACGGCGGCGTCAAGGCACGGATTTTGTCTAAATTAACTCCTTGACTCACTTTATCAGAGATCAGATTATACATCTGATGAGTTTTCACCTTTATAACTGCCCCCCGGAGGGCAACCTTAGTTGTGATATGATTTGTGATGAAAAGGAGTTGAGCACTCTTAAGCAACTTTAAATACGCCACAGCTCATTTGACTGTATGAATGTGAAATTAAATCACATCAACGAGTATAGTCACGCCTCCAGATGCTCATAGCATAAGCAGAGGTGACTAAATTAGAGCTCGAGTGTTTTTATCTGCATGTGTGTGTGTGTGTGTGCGCGTGCATGTGTGTGCACGTGTGTGCGTGTGTGCGTGTGTGTGTGTGTGTGTGCACGTGTGCTTGTGTGTGTGTGCTTGTGTGTGTTTTGAAAGACAGTTGCCCTGGTGGCCTTTAGTGTGCACATACCGTATCCTGCATTTGACCTTAACTACGCCAAGCGTGTGTGTGTGTGCGTGTATGCGTGCGTGCATGTGTGACTCATTGCCACCATGCCAGTGATAATGCAGCGCAGTCTGCCACTGCTCTGTCCGCACCCTAACTCAATATTGAGGACGCAGACTCACAATTTTCTCGGGTAAGGTAATGTCAAAGATTGGCCAGATTTCCTGCTTTTGCGTACGTGTGCCACTTCTGTATTCCAGTACAACACATGAAATGAGTTTACTGGCCAAAGATTATTAGAAAACATAACATGTATAATGAAAGTAATGAGACTTTGACCAACCAAATAGAACGTTAGAAAAGCTGGAAAATTGGGAAGGAGGCAGGTCATTACAGTTATCACTATTGTCAAAAATTTCAGCATTTGAAAGAAATCAATGGATACATTTATTGGTCCCAAGTTTTTGAATGTAGCACAAAGAAATACCAAATACTGTATATTTTGTTTTTCTAGACTACTGTCAATTTAATTACCCTTATATAAGAATAAGTCAAGCTTTCATATATGTGGCTTCATTGCCATGATATCAAACGTGTGACTCAGTGTACGAAAAAAAATCATAAATAAACATTTGCTTTTAATTTGATTCAATTCTCTGCAGTCAGCAGTTTGGTATTTCATGTCAACCACATTTAAAAAGCAGTTGTGAATGCACCAATACTGAAAAAGGAGAAACGACTAACAAAGAAGAAAGTGACTGATTGCTTTTGATAAGCAGTGCAAACATCTTTTAAAATGTTCTCCAACATATTGGGGGAGTTGTTGAAAAACAAACCATTTGTAATCAGGCAGTCGATTACAATTCAAGTGGGTTATGAGAAGGGACAAACAATTTTAGGTCCTGTTAGATTAAATCCAGATGATTCTCCAAACACACATTTGCAAACACAAACTCATTGATTTGTGTTTACGTCCAAATCAATTGAAATCCAACAATTGGAGGAAGTCGTCTGGTTTTATTTGATAAAAAAAAAACCTTACACCTTATTCGGACTGTAAGTGATTGCATCTTGAAGCAAGCAAAAAGATTTTTGACCAAAGAGACACAGGTCGAAGGTCATCCAACATCTCTTAAATATTAAATTATATATAATTTAGATTAATATTATATTTTGGATGATGAAATTTATAACGACCCAATGATTCAAACAAAACTAGAGCATATCTGCCAATCACTTCTGAAGCCAACATGTGTGTTTGCCATCTTCCCAACTGACAAAAAGTTTGCATAAACCAAAATAAACTTCAAACGCCAGTGCTCGAATTATTCCCTTGTGAGTCACCAGGACAAATTGCGATGTTGACCCGGTCCAGTCGGCTGAGACAAAACATTTGATGGGAATAGTAGGGGGGCTTTGGGAGTATCTGTTGTCCTTGCGGGGGGCGCCATCATTCAAAACCTCTTTTTTAAATCCTATTTTTAACCTTCTGATTGGACAGCAGCGGAATCCAATCTCTATCACCTAATCTATCCTGTCTATTCTCCAAGGCCTAAAAAGGAGATGAAGGTTGGATTTGGACGCTGTGGCGGGATTGGGGTGGTCTCGGGTGGGTGTTCGCAAGGGTGTATATACGGACCCCGGAACTTAAGCACATGTGGGTGACAACCTCTCTTGCTACTGCTGCCTCCATCTTTTGTTTTGACATCGCCTGTTGCTCCTGAATACAAGCAACATGACTTTTCAGAAGCACTCAGGTATGCTAACTTGTAAATTGGTATAATAAGGTAATAATAAGAAGAATCCTATTGGTTTAAAGTTGATGTTAAACTTGTCTCATTTTAAATGGCATGAAACAATGTATTATCCGGGATAATTTGGCTGTTAAAGTAATATGTTGGTGCTGAGAGATAAGCATTCCCACCATGCTCATCGCCATCATCATGCTGCTTGAATCCATCACTCCCTACGCTATTTTGAAGCCAGATTATTTAGTTACAGTTTGTGTTCATGCCGAGAGACAAGCATACAAACAAGTGTTAATGTGCGTTAACAACATTTGCAGCAGTTTGCGCGCATGCCCAGACAAGCATTCATGATCTTTGTATTTATATTGATCGCCATAATTACAATTTCAATTACAGTCAGTTCAACAAGTAACGTAAACATCAATTACCGCGTCCGTGTTGACTTAATGAGTAAGGGAGACACTTTGGCCATGTTTTAAGAAGTTAAAGCTTGTCTTGGTTTGGAGGCTAGGTTTGACTTTAGTTTTATTGCTTCTAGATTAAAATTATTTTTCCTCTCAGTGCTTCAGGAAGGATAAGTACTACGTTTTTCTCTAAATTGACCTACAAAATGTTTTCTGCCATTCATGATTTAATGGCTAAAATACAATACACACAAAGAAAGTGGACTTAGAATTGAACCTTGGGGTACACCGGGATTCACTTGCACGTTATGATTTTTGCAATGTGAGCATGTGCCTTTACAGCATATGTTGAGTGAAAAGCATTGTGACTATTTACCTGTCTATTTTGTACAAATGCTTGGTGATAAACACTTAACTGTTGACTTAGTGAGCATGAGTATTTGGTGGACTTAATAACTGTAAATTCAGAGAGAAGCGCATGAAAGCATGAACAGGTAGATGATTTCTATTCTTGTGAGCATGAGTATTCAGTGCTGAGAAACAGGCTAAGTGCATGATTCAAAGTTAACGTGAATGGAAAAAAGCACTCACATCTACAGTATGCTAATTTGTATCCCCAAAAATGAGTTGAGTGCTGAGAGATGAGTGTTACAGCATTAACGGGTAATGATTTTTTTCTTGTGAGCATGTGCTTTTTGTATTATGATTTTTTTTTTTTTTTAATCAAGCCCTAAAATTGGTGACTTGAGTCTGACTCGAGTCAAGTCGCCTCTGCATATACTACGTCATCTTTGGTGTTAAAACTATGACCAGCATGTTCTAGAGGAAATGCTGTCTGCTCGGACAGAGGGTAGAGCGGCTTGGTCAAAGGCCACAGTGACCTTTCAAAAGAAATATTTGGCCCAGGATGGTATCAACATTTCGCACAAATAAAAAAAAGGCTCCAATGATGGCAGGGAAGCAGTGGCATCCCAAAAAACTCAAAAGGTCAACTCCCCTGCAGTGGAACATTCCGGCTCCATCAGCCTAAAGTGGGAACACAGTGGGGAAATATAATAGCTTCAGTTTACAGCAGATGTAGACACAGACCATCCATCTTAGTCCAGATGATTTTGGATGATGGGTGAGGTCCACGTTAGATGAAAGATCCGCATGGAAACACACGCGTGCATGAACACAAACACACCAATTCGAACACACACACACACACACACACACAAAGAATGCCCAACATTGTGTTGGTGTGACTCACACCCCAAAGTAGTTTGACCCCCACTTTCACTCCAGTGTGGCTCCTTTTCTGTCAGATACATAACGACGACAGTCAGCTGTCGCGCTTGTCCCCAGTGGAAGCACAATAACCAGAGGAGGCTTAGTGGGCCCCAAATAGAAGTTGTATTTTCGAAAAGAGCCACTGTGACTTGTTGCGTGATGACGCTAACTACTGAGTCAGGGCCTCTGACTCCATCCTCAAGTCACCCACTTTATCCCCTGGACACAGCTGCGCATTGATAGCATTTACCAGATACACACACACACACACACACACACGCACACACACACTGTGGTTATGTCTCCCAAATATTTATGTCACCATGCTTACCAAGCCCAAATGTCACAACCTCTGACCCTTGGCACTAAGCTCCAGCTGTAGTAGTTTAAAAGAAACAAAGTCCCAACATCAATCACTTTTTCTCCAATAAGACTAAATCTTTTCCATACTTGTCTGACTGCATTCCTGTGATGGAAAGTCCGATAACCAAAATGGATCGCCAACAACGATACAGTCGACCCCGGGGGGCACCTTTTGAGGGGATTTCAATGGAATTTTGGCACTGAGACTTTTGGTTTTGCCAGCTTGAGATTGATATCACTGAATCACAAGGATATTTTGGATGGGTTACAACCAATCATGGCTCAGATTTGAAAACTGGTGAGTCATGATTGGTTGTGATCTGGCGACTGTAATGTCGTTTTCAGTTCACAGCAAGTGCCAAAAATGGCCGCCCTGTCGGACTGCACAAAACATATTTTCACAAAGAAAATGTTGGGGTTGACCTCCCCTTTAAGTATCACAGAGCTTCTCTCAACCTCTGACTACAAAGACACGTAGGTGATGTGAACGACTCCCATGCATGAAGAAGTTATGTTGCGCCGTTTTTTTTTGCAGGAGGCCCCAGGAGCTACCTGACCTCCACCATGACGGACCGCTTCGACTGTTTCTACTGCCGCGACAACCTGCATGGCAAGAAGTATGTCATGAAAGACGACAAGCACGTGTGCACCAAGTGCTTCAACAAGGTCTGTGCCAACACCTGCGCTGAGTGCAGGCGACCCATCGGCGCAGACTCCAAGGTCAGAGATAAAAACACGCACAAACGTTTGAAAGCACAACTGCTGAATGGAAGGTTTCTTTTGGCGAGCGAGAGGTTTTGGGTTTTTGGTGTGTTTCTGAGAGTTTTTATGGGGTGAACCATACCATTTTTTTCCAGTGTGAACTTTTTGGGGGATAATGTGATTTTTTTCATGCTTGTTTTTTGGGTTTGTGTGAGAGTATTTGTGTGAATAGCATTTTATGAAATGAGTACATTTTATGGTGTGCCCATGAGTTTTTTTCTGGGCGAGTTTTTGGGTGTATGCAAGTTTTTGGGGAGTGTGAAGTAAATTATTTTAAGTATAAGAGGTTTAACTGGTGATTGCAAGAGACTATTTTGTGAGTGTGAGAGATATTTGTGTGAGTTTTTATGATATGTGTATGAAAACCGATTTGATGAATGTGAATTTTTTTTGGACGTAAGCTTTTTTTATGCAAGTTATTTCCTGGGCGAGCGTGTTGGCCAGTATAAGAGTGAAAAGACTTTATGTTAATTAGCTTTTTGTGTGGTTGATTTATGAATGTACACATATGAGTTTTGGTTTTTGGGCTGGCACGTGAGATTTCTTGGTGTGTGAGATTTTTTGTGGTGAGGATTTTTGTGCAAGAGTTGTTTGGTTCTTTTGTGAAAGGATTTTTGGTGAATGCGAGAGGGGTGTTTTTGCTAGAAGTGAGGTTTTTTTGTTCAGAGTGTGAAAGGTATAGTATATGAGAGGCAGTGGTAAAAAATTTAATTTGAATAAATATTCAAGTCGAGATTTTTTTAAAATGTACTTTAGCACCACTGTCTCCATGGCACCACTGCATATCGCAAAATCAACTGGCGTGGCCTTAACCGACACCTCGGTTCCCTCCCATTCAGGAGCTGCACCTCAAGAACCGCCACTGGCACGAGGAATGCTTCCGCTGCGCCAAGTGTTACAAGGGGCTGGCCAGTGAGGAGTTCTGCGCCCGCGACGACGGCAAGATCATGTGCGGCAAGTGCAGCTCCTGCACGGATGGCAACCGCTGCCAGGGATGCTACAAGGTGGTCCTGCCGGGTAGGACACGCCCACCTTTTATATTAGCGCTGGTCATCCCTGACTCACAGTCAGATCAGTCTGTTAAATTCAGATACATCTGAATTTAACAAGACATTTTTTAAGCCACTTTGAAGGAATGCCCATTTTTGGACACTATGTGTGTGTGGCAGGCTCCAAGAATGTGGAGTACAAGAAAAAGGTGTGGCATGAGGAGTGCTTTACCTGCTTTGAGTGCAAGCAGCCAATCCGCACGCAGAGCTTCCTGACCAAGGGTGATGATATCTTTTGCACCGCCTGCCATGAAAAGAAGTTTGCCAAGATGTGCTTCCGCTGCAAGGAGGTACAGCCAATATTTCCTGGGGGGGTGGGAAGAAGAGGCGTGTCAAATTCAAGGCCTGAGTGCCAAATGCGGACCGACACGTTATTTTATGTGACCAGCAAGATTGTCTTAACAATAATGAAGTGAAATCAAAATGTGCACTGAAAAATACTGACCATTTTGTCTAATGTGATTGTTTCCTTCCCAGCCCATCACCTCTGGAGGCATCAGCTACCAGGAACATCCCTGGCACTCCGAGTGTTTCGTGTGCACCACCTGCCGCAAGCCCCTCACTGGCACTCGCTTCACCCCCCACGAGGACGCCTTCTACTGTGTGCAATGCTACAAGAGCGACGTGGCCAAGAAGTGCCACGGATGCAAGAACCCCATCACAGGTCAGACAATGAAAGCCAGATCACTGCTAGGGAAATGATTTCATTTGTTTTGTTAATCAATTCTTTAATTTGTTCACCTAAGCATCGTTGGAGCGAAGAACAAGGAAATGGATGTGAATTAAAACAAACATGGCTTACCGCATGTCATGTTAAGTGGGTTTTCCAGATGGCAAGAGATAGTTTCTAAAGTTCCCAGGGCGCCATTTCACCACGTTGACACATTCGGTAAACATCAGTGATAGTCGGCGATTCTTTGTTTTTTCTTCGTTTCTGCAACATCACATGACAACAGCGATGATGTTTAGTACTTGCATAATATGGGGGGGAAAAAAACCCCAAAAATAAATTACAGGAGTGATTTGGCAATTTTTCTTTTTTTCTAGTGCGGAAAAAGGCACCATAAGGGAGAAATTACGTTAATCTTTAATGGAATAGAGTGGTTGGCTAATAACAGGCGTTTGTCAGTAGGGCCAACAAAAAAATGACTTCAGAAGCCGTTCAGATGGTGCATTCACTGTTCTCGATTAATTAAAGTGCCAAAACTGTCACAAAGGGAGGGCAAATGCTCAAAAGCTGCAATCTCCAGAGTCATGGGAAAGATTATTATTCTAAAACTGGATGTTCTGTTTTACCTTGTTTCCTTTGCCGCCAAGTCTGTGTCTACGGGTGATGTCATCGCATCCCGTATAAATAGATCGCAAATGGCTGGCCTTCTTTAGTGGGTGCTCCTGCAAACAATCGCATTCTTTCCCCAAAACAGATGCTCCGATTCCAATCTCTTTTCTAACCATCAACAAAACGTGTGATTGTCCCTGACTTGTATAATTCAATCAATCATTGTAACCTTGGTTAATGGTAAGCATTTGTCACCGTTGTCTGACGTCAACACGTCTCCGCAGGCACAGGGTTGGGCAGCAACAGCGTGGTGAACCACGAGAACTTCTCCTGGCACTCGTCTTGCTTCACCTGCAAGAAGTGCAGCAAGTCCTTGGCCAACAAGCGCTTTGTCCAAACCGGGGACAACATGTACTGCCTGCTCTGTGCTAAAGTTTGAATGGCTTTCAGAGTGGTTACGCTCCGAAAGAAATTGCATCTGACTCCCTCTAAAAAAGAAAAATGGAGTCAGAGGGTACAAAACGTTCGGGGTGTAACCGCAATTATTCAATTTATCGATAGAACAATCAGAATTGGAAAAAGGAATGAGCAAATTTGAATGAAGGTCTTGCATGTAAGTTTTCTATCGACAGTAAAATGGAATTTTAAATCAGGATGGCTCCTGCTTTCAATAGGCGAAACAGCGTAGTCTGCTGTCCATCCCTGCATGCAGGCATACAGTCTTTTTGGCATGCAGTGCTTTTGTTTCTTTGCTTGGTGAGTGGTTTCAATTGTAGCGCTTAAAGCTGAAATTTAAGCAGCTCATGTATTCAAGAGTTGTGAAATTGGAAAATAAACATGAATAAAGACGGTTGCAATCTCAAGTCTAGTTTTGCAAGACTTCATTAACAGGTAATATATCATCTCAGAACACTTGAAGATATATTTATAGTCCAAATGTTATTTGGCGACAGATTGGTAATAGTTGCCGGGTGGGATTTTTTGTTTTATTCACAAAGGATGCGATGATCAGACTGAAATAAGGGCACATTGAAAATAAACGCTAGTAAATAGCAACATTAAAAACTGTAAATCATCTAAGGCACTGTGCTATCTGGTAACTGAACGGTACAAGCTTGGGAAGCTATTGGAGTATTTAGCGGGTCAAACTAAATTGATTACCCGATCTAGCGGTCAGCGCTGGCAGCCTTCCTCCAGCAGGCGGCGCTAAGGGGTAACGGAAAATAATCCAATAGGAACTAAGATTTAAAAGGGGTTATTGTTCAGCACAGTCTTCATGTTTCAAATGGAGTAGAAGTGGAAATTTAATTCAATAGAGTTGTCACCTCCAGTAATGACTTCAGTGGACGGTCATATTTCATGCTCACCGATTCCGATTTAACATGAATTGCCAAACATCGTCACATTCCGTGCGAGCGGGGTCACAAACGGGTGGCCTTCTCGAACATGTGCTCCTGTAAACTATTGCATCCTGCCCAAAAACAAATGCTCCGATTAGAAATATCTTTTACAACCACAGTACAATGTGATTAATAAAACGTGATTGTCCCCGACTTGTATAATTCAAGCAATCATTGTAATCTTGGTAAATATTTTTGTAACGTTATCTGACGTCAACACGTGTCCGCAGGGTTCGGCCGCGGCACCAACGTGGTGAACTACGAGAAGTTCTCCTGGCACGAGTATTGCTTCAACTGCAAGAAGTGCTGCCTGTCCTTGGCCAGCAAGCGCTTTGTCCTCACCGGGGACAACATCTACTGCCCCAACTGTGCTAAGGTGTGAGATGGCTTTCCAAGTGGTCACGACCATAAAGAAATGGCATCTGACTCCCTCTGAAAAAGATTAACAAGAAGTCAGAGATGTAACTCTCATATAGCTGACACCGCAATAATGCAAAATCAATTAATCAATAATCAGTTTGAATATGCATACACAGTCTCTTTTTGTAGTGCTTTTTTCTCTGTTTGGCGAGTGGTTTCAAAAGTTGAAGTCTAATTTGCAGCCCATGTATTCAAGAGTTGTGAAGTTGAAAAATAAAATGCTTAAACATGAATAAAGACAATTGCAATCTCAAGTCTAGTTTTGCGAGACTTTATTAACAGTTTATATAACATCTCAGAACACAAATATATTTACAGTACAAATGTTACTGAGGGGCAGGCTGATAATTGCTGGGTGGGCTTTTTTATTCACAAAGGACTTGATTGTCAGAGGCCAAGGTAAAGACAAACTTAAAAAAAAAACACACATCGTTAACAGCAACATTAAAAATTCTAAACCTCTAAGGCACAGTGCTATCTAGAAACTAAACGGAAAGCCATTTGAGTATTTATTCCACATCCTGAAACAATGTATTAGTGCGCTCTTAGTCCTTACTAGTAAGTCAACTCCAAGTAACAAGTGAAGCTAAACTGTACACTAGTTGACATGTGTGTGCTACCCGTGCTACCTCCTTAACATTCACTATTAGTACTAGTCTGGCAAAATTGTGCTACTGGTGTGTGAAAATGTTGTACCGTCATGAGGAAAAAAATAAAAAATACTAGTAAGACACTAGGTACTAGGTAGACACTACGATGCTAGCCTGCTCTTTGACCTCACTGACGTATTGAGACAACTCAGCAATTCAAATAATCTTTTTTTTTACTGCTAATGCTACTTTTGGCCTATGATTAAACCTTAAACTATTTACTGCAAGCACCACTACAAGGCACCGTAGTAGCCTCCTTATCAAGCATATGAAATAAAAGGTGGTTGTAGCACACAGATGTCTACTAGTTTTTCCTCAGTAGGAACATGTACTTTGTCCCAAAAGTATGCCAGTGTTGTTATAAGGTCAAAGAGAATATCATTGTCAAGGATATGGAAATAAACGGCTCACTATGTACGCATGTATATGTATTATCTGATCAAGGGGAAAACGGTGTCAGCCTCCCTCCAGCAGGAAGCGCTGACGAGCAGAGGCGCCAACAGAGCCCGTCCTGGAAGTGTCATGCAGCCGAACATGAAAAAGGTCACATGACGTGGCCTGACAAGTCTAGCGACGACCAAAACATGGAGGACGGCTTGATGGCGAAAGTCTTAGATTCTTAAAGCCTCTCAGGTCCTTACATTGGGTTGGTGAGAGGGTGTGAACACCAAACACAACCCCGTCGACAAATTCAAGATTTTAACCGCAGAATCGGCTGAAGGCTCAAAGTTGTAGGCCGCTTTAAGAGTCGCTACTCGGCCAACATCATGGCTTCATTAGCCTAACACTGACTTCATATACAAACACTTAAATATGTATATGCAGAACTGTAATATTCATATATAAACAGCCAGGTGTCATTAAATAAAAAACAGCTGAAATGCGATATTTCACAAAAAGATTTAGCAGCTAGCGTGTGCAGACAAGAAGACAACGGAACAGGGCGATGTGACAGTTAAAAGATGGAAATCTTCCTGAATATTTGTTACTTTTTTGGGGTGAAATGAACAGACTGCCGTAAACTAGAAGCATCTTGTTAGTAAACAGAAGCTCCATATAAAAATGCACACAATTTTCAATCAAGCCAACTGCGTCCTGAACAGCAACAGTTACGAGTTGTTACAGAAACTTACGCATGGCTGCTGTGCCCCCCTGTGGCCAAAAACGGACTGCAAGGCAGGGCGTCTCAAGCCATGATGGCCCTATATGTATGGAAAGCCGATTGAACATTATTTCTAGCATGAGGGACAACGAGAACGCTAGTAAATGGATGGACTACAAAGAAAGATATCATGGCTATCTGATAATGCAATAGTAGCCCCTCAAATGGCTTTAAGGACACATTTTGTCCTCAATTGGAGGACGAGTGAGCGCTAGCTCGTCTTTATACTTGCGCACTAAAATGTCTTTACAATTGAGGACAAGGCACATACTAGTACATAAACCTAAACATACTCCACAAAGAGGCTACCGGCGCATGACCTACTAGTTGGGCTTGCTAAGTGTTACGAGTGCAGCAGTTTACTACTAATGTTTAATTGGGTATCGGTAGATCAAAATTGTCAGGACAAGTGGGAAGAAATGTTTACAAGTACATATGAGAGGAGCACAAAAGTAAATGAACCTTAAGTTGGCTGATTAGGGTATTAAATAAATGTTCAAACAGCTTTCCATACTTCACACATGACAGCGCATGAGCAACGCGGGCAGAAGCGATCCCGCTTTTGTAACTCCACACCCAAAATATAGTTGTGAAAAAAAACAACAATAATAAAACACGGGTAAGGCCATAATTATCAGACGCTGCCAAAAAAACAGCAGTCGGTCAAGTAAATTTAGAAGAGCCACGGGCCAAAATCCCAGAGAGACAGGACGTCTTTAACGTCATTGCACACCAAAAACGCTCCCGTACAAGAAGCGTATGTCTCCAAACAACAAATAATAAGGAAGCCAAAATTAATTCATAAATTACAACAGCAACCCCCTGACAAAGACACACAAAGAAATGCTTTAAAAACATCTGCGACACCACAAGGAAGAAGACAAAGAAGAAGTAGACCTGACACGAGGAGGAGGAGGAGGAACATGGAATTTCCCTGAAGCTTTGGTCATCTTGTCGATGAGACGCTTAAGCACTTGGGGCGAGCAAGGTCTTTACATTTCACCTTGGCCTCCTCCCACTGGAATAAATTGGAAGAGGAAGCTGTTTAGAAACTTTTCAGCTGAGCTCAAGAAGTGAGGAGTGTAACAGTGGGGGGCTTTGAGGTGGGTGCAGCATCAAATTTCTGAAAATAGATGAGAAGAGAGCAGTGTGCCGTTTAAAATCATTTGGACTCGACACTTGATCATAACGTCACAAGTTCTTCCAGGTGGCGACATCTGAAAGGTTCTCCGGGGACAAAACTAGCAAACTTGAGCAAAGAGAACAATGTGAACTAAATATAAGCGACTGGTGAAATAGTAGCTAGATGATGACGAGAAAGAGGATGGGTTTTTGGAACTGAACTATGATGGCTCGAGATGAGTCACTTCCATCAAGCAGACAGGAATACTCTGCTCACCTGAAAGAGCCTCTATGGCTTGACTGGAGGAATGCAGCGAGTTCACGGGGCTTCCTTTGTTCCCGTCCGTCCCATCGCAGTTAATCAGGACCGGGCTACAATCCTCGGTCCCGATGAGGGCGTGAGTCTTGGCGTTACGGTCCATGAGCTCCTCGAAGCTCCACTGGTTGGACTTTCCGCCCAGGCCCGGCACCAGCTCCACTTTGCCCGAGTCCTGCTCGTTCAGGAACTCCGAGCCTTCCGCCAGCCGGCTCTTTTGAACTAGACTGGAGAGAGGTAGGCCAGTGTGATTAACTGTAAGTCGGTGAGTCAGAGGCACATTTCAAACGGAGTCAATTCGTGAGTAAATTGATCAAGGCTTTCTAATTCTGTGTTAATGATTTAAATGGACTAAAAGGGAGCTATACAAACAAAGCCAGGATGTGGAATACAAACAATGCTGTCTTGGGGAATGTTTGGTCATGAGTTAGGCGAGCTAACGGCGCTTGCTTGCATTCCAATGATTAAATCCACTGCCTACACAGTTTACGTGAAAGCGAGTGCTCCAATCGATCCGCCGTTAAGCGTTACAGATTTAAAAAGGCTTTGTAGGGTTGGAGAATGAACTAACTGAAAGTTCTGGTGAGCATGAGATGTTCTAAACATGAACAATGCTGTGATTTAGTGGGGAGAAATTTGAAAACTTTCCTCTTCGATAAAGATCAGAATTTTTCGAGGCCGCCGTCATACCTGACTGCCTGAGTCTCGTCCGGGGCGTTGTTGTTCTCCTTGTCATCCGCTTCCCCTCTTCCGTTCAGGCAACCCACGGGTTCTTCTCTTTGTGGCAATCCATCGCCACAGCCGTGCATCTCCATGGCAAGGTCGACCATTTGGCTTTCACCTATAAAAGGCACCAGATTCATAGTAAACAAATGTTCACCTGTTTTCGTCAATTGATGTGACATTTATGTGATATAAACAGTAGAAATATAATCCTGCTGCTATTCTATTCTGATACAGATTTGGGATGTTTTCTTGTATGTCCAACACAAATGAATTTATCACAGTTTTGCCAACTCAAGACCTGGACAATATTTTGCAGGAGAACTTAAGAACATGTGTCTGCCAAATGTATTGTTCTGCTTCCGGCTGTTTTCAACCTTGTACTACGCCGATGAATAAGATGTGATATTGTTTCCAATTTCAAGATTGACTTAGTGTGCTGCAGGGTGGATCTTGGACACCAGCAAGTGGTACTAATGAGAACATACTCTTTGCATCAAAGGGGTCCATTCCATCTTCATTGTCCTCCTGATCCTTGTCGTCATCCCTCTGCATAAGAGTGACAACACTTATAAATGACTATTTTGTGAAGGTCCCTACTAGGAATGTCATCAATTTCCCACCTTAAAGTCATTTCCATCTCCTTTCCTAGTCCTCTTCATTATTTCTTCAATTCTCTGAAACACCAGATCGTTTTTTTTTTTTTTTATATCACATATGGGTTTTCTACCGTATGGATGATTACCTTCTTCCTTTCCATCCGCTCTTGTTGGTTCTGCTGCATGATGCGGTCGCGCTCCTGGCGGACCCTCTCGGCCTCCTCTAGGGCCTTGGCCTCGGCCTCCTCCCGCTCCTTCTGTAGTTCCGCCTGCTTCAGAGCCTCCTCGGCCTCCTGTCGCTCCCTCTCTTCCTCCGCTCTTAGGGCCTCCTCCTCTTCCTTCACTTTTCTTTCCTCCGCCAGCTTCTTTTCCTCCTCTTGGCGCTTCAGCCGGGCCTCCTCTGCCAGGCGTTCCTCCTCTTCTTTCCTGAGCCTTCAAGAGCAAACCAAAGAGCTTTATCCTTCACTTTCATACTTACATTTGAGAAAACGAAAGAAGACACTGATGATACGCCACATAAGGCAATATTAAAACTGCTCACTTCTCCTCCTCCTCCCGCTGTATTCTGAGTTGCTCATCTTTCTCTTTCTGCTCACGCATCTGTCTGCGGTGCTCCGCCAAGAGCTTGGCTGCCTCAGCAGCAGAATTGGTTCCAGCCTTAGAATCTGAAAGGGAGGAAAGACAAAAAATGCAGGGTGAATGATTTCTGCTTTAACATTATAGTTGTAGTCCAGTGTTTCCCACACTTTATTCAGCCAAATTTCACTAGCTAAATGTCCCAGCACAGTCCCCTCAAAAAATGTCACAGTAAATAGAAATTAGATTTTTTTTTTCACAATTTACTCAATTCCACATCGAGTTGAGTCTGATGAGTTGAGGGCATGATTATGCTGAACTTTGTCAAAGACATTGCATGGGTTTGTATGTTGCAAAAGCTGAGCAGAGATTATCTAAATGCATTACACACTTCTCAAAGTTTACGGTCATCACGTGTCACAAGTTATTTTCTTTTCCCCCCATCATGCTATGATTTCGAATCAAGAGCATCCAGAAGTTAACCAAACATTACAGCAGCATGAATGTAACGTCCCAGGTCTGAATAAAATAAAATAAAAATAGCTTTGTACCTTAGTGTAAAGTTGACATTGGAACCTGAGGATTTTGTTAACATCTTCAGGGTCGAAGGTAAAATTCATTTGGCAGCAGCATATTTTATTCACGTTATCTTTAGTGACATTTTTGTTCTTAAGGAAAAAACCAACAGGGAATTTTTCTATGTATTTGCATAGTTTGACTGTTGAGTGAATTTTGAGAAATAAATCTTTCATTTTATAGCACGAGACCAATTCTATTTCATTTGCCTAGGACTCGGAGAGCTATATGAAATGATGACCCTGTATATTGCAGAGCACAACTCTGTCCAGATGGCGGCAGCATCAACAACTCTAATGTGGGACGGGAAGTGACAGCAGCTGGGATTTGCTGGACCTGCTCCACTGAGATTTACTGCCACATCACTGTACACCAGACGCAAACAAAAGTACACAATGGCCGGGAAATGGGCTGGCAATCAGTGGCAATGAATAAAATCGTGGTTTTATGCTTCTGTTTGTTAAGAATGATCTTAAGTGAAATTCCAACTTGATAACAATAAACAAACAATGTCGTTATACTGTGGGCTTGATGCCGAGATGCTCACCGTCTTTCTCTTTGGATTTGCTAGAGTCGGACGACTGTGCCAAGCCAGGCTGTAAGGGTAGCAACATGTCCTTTGAGCGGGAGTCCCTCTTTCGCAGGGTAGGGGGCCCTGGCGGGGTCAGAGCTGGTTTCTGGATCGGAGGGGGTTTAGCAGATGTCGGCTGAGGGGATGGGGTGCTTTGCTTCGCTGCTGGGGAGGGTGGGCGCGCCTTTGAATTTTGCCTGTCAGAAGAAACCATGCTCATTGGATGCTCTGTTAAGTGAAAATGAATGTCTTCAAAGTTTGGCACTACAGTATTGTTAATAACACTGCAGGGTTTAAATGATTTAAAAAAAAAAAAGCCAAGTACACAAAACAAGGCTTCAAATACATCAACACTGAAGCTCTTGTCTCCACTCATACATACCTTGTGGTGGTGCCCGCTAATTACACTGAAAGCACGCCGCGCTCAACTGTCCATCAAATATCACCCGAATTTTCCAGAGTCAATTCATGTTGCAAGGTCTCTCAGAAAAGGTGACGTGAACATAACATCTGCTTATCTTCTTACTTTGAAGCTGCTGGAGAAGGAGTCCTCTTTGGAGATGGTTTTGGGGCGGGGGATGGTGAGCGGGTGCGTCCCATGGGGATGGACGGGGAGGGTGGGCGCTGCCGCCCGGATGAGGTAGACGTTTTTTCCTGCTTGGTCTGTTTCCCCCCCCACACACACCGAGAAGAAAAAATAATTCACGGCAATAGTGATTACAGTACATCACCTCAAGACTTTCACACAGCCACATATACTTGACCTCGTGAATGGTGTCATTTTATGTCATTCTGAAAATGGAGCTAGCCATTCAAAACTCAATCATGACCTGCAAATCTTGTAAAAGCCTTCTTCACGACATGTGCTGACGTAAAGAAGCTTGAACATAATACACCAAAATATCATTTAAAGCATTATGGAGTATTAACCACATTCTTATGATGTATCCATACAGCACAGTGACAAAGAGATAGAAAGTCAAGCAGCCCCAGGCTCAGGGTGTAGTCTGCTTTGCATGACCCGATCTGTCCATAATCAGGCCACAAGTTTGTCTCATGCCATGTCAACGGGTCCTTTCACAGCCTCACAAAGTGTCGACTGAAAGGTCATGTGGGAGAATGAGCAACGAGTGACCACAGAGACGGACGTCGGTTCCTAGTACCGGTAGATAGTATCATGCTCAGGCCAGTACCAACAGAAATAAAACATTTGCATGCACCTAATGCACTTTGACTGGCAAAAGTCTTATCTACTTACTTTTGCATAAAACTACGGCTGGCTCAAGCCTGTCATAAACCATTGGTTAGATAATCTTGTGTAGGCTAATACTGGAGAATTTTTACATAATGCATTGCTCTCTTCTCCTTTCTGCCTACTCAGTAATCTTCCATTATCAAGCACATGAACACTATGTTGCTGCTGCTACCGTCTCCACAGTTGCAGACTAATCGTCTCACTGTAAATTTAGCAATTAATTAATTTTTTTAAAGGGAAGTTGTGACACTCCTGAGCAAACACCATATTATTCTTTTCATGCTGCAAACTGGTTGAGTAATAAGCCTGCGGAAAAGCTAGTTGCTCCTAAGCAACGTACTCCATTTTGATTAACTAGATTAAATTGTCCATTTCACACAACTAACTGATTTATGGTCAATTAACTGGTTATGCATTATTATTGCCATTACTGCTTTCATTACTATGTGCACTACATCTCTCATTCAAAGACTCTCTCCCCTTAATTCTCCAAACGAATTGTTTGAGGCAGATGTCCAGCACTCAGTTATTCTAATCTTGGAAAAAATGCTTCCATTTCATACAAATCTTGGTTGATTGGACATATGTAATAAAAGGTGAATGAGATTTCATTTGACTTTTAGCAGATGTTCTCACCAGTGAGGGGTCGAGGGCTCCGTCTGCCGACACGGAGGTGGTCATGCCGTTCTTCTGTCGGTCGATGCTGCGACTGCGCAGTGGCCCGCGGGGCGGGTGTATGGGGTTGGCGGAGGCTGAGCAAGGACACAGGTGACACTCTGGTAAAGGACACAATCATCGGCAGGGCCAGGCAAGTACAACCAGCGGGAAGGGTGATAAGCAGGCCAGGTTGGCCAGCAAAAAGGTGTAAAGAAAAAAAATGGGGGAAGGGGGTAGAAGAAAAATTTCATACAAGGAGAGCTAGTGAGAAGGGGGAAAGGATGAAAGGGGATGATTCAAAAGCAGGAAATATTTTTTAACGGGGGGGAAAAAATACATTTCATTTTGTTAGATGTAGCACCAAAGCACACAGCAGTTTCAATTTTTGTTCACGCGGGAAACCTCGCACCTCGAAACCCAAGCAAACTCAAAATTTAGAATAGAAGGCAAATACTAACACACAGCCTTTCCAATATTAGAATATTAGTGTGCAATAAATGAACAAAGATGCAGTCTTTGACTGTTAAAAACATCTGGGATGTGTTGAGAATAGCTCAAAGATCGAATATTACGTACAGCTTTAATTCATTCAATGACCATGTAACACAAGACATTGATAAAATCAAAAAATAGAATGCTATTTTGTTAGCAGTCGGTGTTGTTTTTTTGCTGTCGGCTGACCATCTTGCTACTTGCTGCGTCAGATAGAGAGATTAGTCGTGATAATCCGGCAACCTTGACGACTCTCGCTGCCAAAGCCCAGTCAAAAGTGTCCTCTGTGATTCTGTATCTATGACAAGCATGCAAATCCTGCACACTGTGCTGCTGCTGCACTACTTCGGGTGGGTCATGTTTCCACCGGGACCATACAATCCATAAGTGCTGCTAATGGGTTTTCTAATGGCTGGTCAATAAACGCCACACCCACAAAGATACACAGCTTCAATTTCTTGCAGAGATTCAAATGACTTTCTAGAACAAAACGTGAACTGTATTTATGAGTCAAACTATGCACATCTACACTACCCACATAGATCGTACTTTGAGTATTATTGAAGTGGCAGGCTGCATTTACGTAGCCACAGAGAAGAGTATATCTTGGTATTTGATCAGCATGAGCACCATTTACTACAATGACCGCATATTGTACAGTAAAAAGCCACTTGGCACCGTCTCTGATCATGGTGCCAGGACACCTGCACAACAGTTTCATTCTGACACAACAAGAACCTGTAAGCAGCTTAAAGAAAATCTCCCAGCATGGACCCAGAAGCTCCTCAGATGCCGAGAAATGCAGCCGGTGGAGGGATGCCTGATCGGCTAAAGCCATGGCACACTACAACTGCGGCCAATTGTAGCTATATATGTTCACTCATGTGAGTCTGCTTTGCTGATATATGGGGTTCATATGAATGGCTAACAGTCGAGCGCTAACAGCAACTGAGCAGAGCATTGACTTTATTTTTTTCAATTACTTAAAAACTAGGCTAGCACGGTGTCAAAGTGGGTCTTACTGAGATGCGATTCCATTGGTAACTATGAGTAATGCTGCATTTCCATTGCGCAGCGGCTCAGTGAAACGCACACGCTGATTTTAAACAGTCTTGCAAAAACCAAACTGCATTGAATGAACAAATGACAGAAGAAAAATACGTTTTTGTCAAATTACGAATTTCCACAGCACGAAAGCCATGGTGAACTAGGGGCCCCCTGCAGCTACTGTACCTTACATTGGGAAACAGACACAAGAGAGATGAGCTAGAAACCATCCGCTGTCAGACTGCTATGTGAGAGGAGGGGGTTACCTGGAGCATTGGTTCCTTCAGGGGAAAGGGCGGCAGCACTCTTGCTCCTAGCTAGTGAGGCCTGGGTGGGAGTGAGCAGGCGACTAATGACCCCTCCATCCACAGCGCAAGTCGGTTGCTTGCGAGCTACGTGGTGAGCCCACCGAAAAATGAAACCCAAAAGAAGAGAAAAGGACAAAATAGGACAAGGGAGGGGGGGGGTCGAGAATAGCAGCAGAGAATGACAAAAAAGGGGTAAAGTGGGAGTGGGGGGGAAGCGTCCGTTAGATAAGCCACCATGTGATTTAACCATCAGGAGAGAATCAACAACACATGCAGCAATAGGTTATGTCTCAATAGTCTCACAGAGCTTTTCACTGGGAGTCAATGAAATCATTTCATGAGAATAACTAGGCAAGTGATGCCATGGAAGAGTACTGAGACAGACCACTGATTGTCTAAGTTGGATCACTCGACAATGTGGGCAAATCAATGGTTCCTTAAGGCAGTGGGAGGTGTGCTGATGGGAAAAGAGAAAACATTGGACCATTAGTGAACAACAAACAAATATTCTTCAGGCAAGAAAGAGGGGGAGTGTATAAGACTGCAGACTACAGGTGACCCAGTAAGTGCTTGAACTTTGACTGTGAAAATATTTCTTGTGTCCATTAAGTTTAGTTAACTGCCATGGAAATTTAGAAATCCCTGTTGAGGGTAGTGTTGATTCGCTTTGGATTTGAAATCAGCACAGCTTTTAAATAAACGCTAAAGATGGTGGTGAATCTTGGCTTGTCATGTCAATTACAGTCACTTTGGGACTTTGACATGTTCAGGCACCTCAGCTCAAACGGAGTATGTTTAAGTATGGTGTACATTAGGTAATAGAAACCTCCTTTTCTCAGTTTTGGGGTCACAAACCATTGTTTTTGGTGAACCCAAGAATGAAACTAAAGAATAAAGTAAGGAAGAAAACCGTTTCCCTGATGAAAGAAGAGAGTCTTCTCTTTAGTAGGTCAGTCACAAAGCTCTAAACCCCCTAGCAATACGAGGAACTCTGCTTTGAAAAGAGCAGGCAGTGAATGAGTTCACCGCAACTCCACTGAACATAAACATTTTGGCATGGTAACTAATGTGGTCTTGCATCTCTAAGAACCAAAGTCTTTCTCACCGACTGTGCTACGAAAGTACAAATCACACCAGAGTGAGTTTGTTATCATCTGACCGTACTCCCTCACTGGTCCGCAATTGGCCGACTCGCACGTCTCAGTCGAGATTCTTACTAAACTGACATCTGGTACTGACATGCGCAATTTACATTTTAAGTGTTCGCAGGTTGCTACTACGCACCAAGGTATTAAGAGGCTAGAAGAACGGTGATAAAGACTGAAGTGGCGCTCCAGTAAACCGCAGATTGCAGTCAAGGTCGAGTGATCCTATTTTAGATCAAGCACCAAATCGTACATCCTGTGTGTACACGGATTAACCTCCTCAATGATACGTGCCCGACACCATCCGCCTGATTAATGATAATGAAGCTGATTCCTAATCCAAAGCATACTTTCAGCGGTCCTGCTAAGAAACAAATCAAAAGAATAAATGAGTGTTCCGCCAATGGAGGCTGCGGCGTCTAAAGGACAAACAAAAGCTTTGGTGATTAATACACAGACTGCACACTGGCACTCTTGAAGGGATTTGGGTGCTCTTGTGGGTGCTATGATGGGATGGCACTGATGCACAAGCATAGCATCTTAAATCCTGCTAGGAAGATGTCATCTGTAAGGGAGGGAGAACACAATGTACACTTTGTGACAAAACACAAACAATACATGCCGTTAGTGGCAACATACAACAAGACCATTGCTGGACTTGACAATTGCAAAAACGACAATGAGGGTTAGTTGCCAGTGTGCGCAGCACAAAAAAAAAAAAAATCAGGTTGTAAGGGAAAGCATTTAACGTTAGCAAATCACAGACAAGAGGGTGTTAAAAATTTGAGCAGTTGCCCAAAATGTTATTCAGCATTGTGTGTGAGCTTTGAGAGGGAAAAGGAAATGAGATTACATCAAGCTAAAAATAATGAAGGCCCCACAACCAGATATTTCAAAGATGCTTAAGAAGAAGATATGTCCCCTCAAATTTTCTTAAATTCAGAACCAGCAAGCTGTTAACGTCACTGACATGCCAGTTACTCCCCGGGGAGGGGAAACCCCCCCAAAAAAAGCCAGATGGAAGCATGAAAAAAAAAAACGATCGACTGATTGTCCCATGCTAGCCACCTTGATTGTCTGACGTCCCCTTAGCAGCCTTGGCAGGAGTCTGCGCTCTGCCCACACTTACTCGTGTGAGGGATGAACTCCTCGTCTTCATGGAAGCACCTACGGACGTGAGCGCAGGGGTCACGACCCAGAGACACAGGGAGAGAGTCAACAAGAACATCCCCGCGGAGAGACTTTCCAACGGGTCATGTGCAGTTCTGGTCTGTGAATGAGTCGGCAAGCGTCACGGCAGCTGATGCCTAACTGGTGATCTTCATCAAAAGTCAGACGTGCGCTGAGGCACACATAGGCGCCATTGTAAGCCGTTCTAAGACCAAGACATGGGAGGGCCCCAAAAAAAAAATTATAAGCTTGGCCTTTCGAAGCTGCCGATAAAAATATGCTTAATATCCTTGAGAAGTCTTTATCATACTTAATGAATTCTTCTATAATTTACACCCTGTTGCAAATCAATGACACATTCTTTTGTGTGAGACTATTAAACACATAGCATGAAAAATATTTGGGTTTTGTTCTCCTGCTTCAGGAAATAAAATAAAATTGTCTAAAACTGATCAAGCCCAGTGATAAGTAGAGAAATGGACTGTTGCACAGAGCGGCGACTATGCACCTGTCGACTCCGCCTGCAGCTTTTTGCCTTCCTCCTTAGCAGCACTGTCTTTCCGAGGCAAACGGTTACAAGACACACTCCTGGATTTTATACCTAAGAGACAGTGATGACAACACAATGATGAATTCCACCCCATGTTACCTAATGAATGGTACCCAAGTCCAATCACGTGCGTGGACAGCAAGGAAAAGTCAAGTAATTAAGTTAAACAATTATCTCGTTGTGAAGAAGTTTTAGTCTGCCCCAGTGAAGCTGCGTGCAAAGGCCGAGATAAGGCTAGACCTGAGGTCAGGGGTCATGCAAGGCACCTGGGATGATGCCTGGGTTCTAACTTCAATCACCAATTGGATTTCAGGACATTAACAAGAAATCTAAATACCACTTGATCTTTCTTACGCCTACACATAATTTTGACATAATGACATTTAAAATACAACAGCAACAGCTTTTCTTTTTAGGGAATGAGGAAAAAAAAAAAAAATCAAGTCTGTCAACTTTTGGGGGAAATGAAGGGTGCAGTTTGAAATCCGGACTATTACAAACCCCCGGGAGCGAGTGATGGTTCAAACATATGACTGGTCATGACGTCTACTCGCCAGAAGATGTGCAGCCCTGTTTGTTCACAGACTAGATAGGTGGAAGTCAGACTTCTTGTCCCTTTCCTAATATGCTCTGTTGAGAAAACCTAATAACCCCATCATGTACCTCTGCGTTTGATTATCTTCATTTGAAGTTGGATAGCCACGTTTGCACATTCAAAAAGTAAAGACAAATTGTTGCAAGCCTTTGCCAGCCACATGAAACGACATGGCAGGGCAAAATAGGACCGCAGGCCTCTGGTTTGACACCATTCTAAAACAATATATGTAGCATGAAACAAAGTACTACTGGGAGGAGAGGTTAGAAAGAAGGGTGGGAGTGCGGTGGGGGTCAAGAGGTGACTTACTTTTGTCAGGAGTTTTGACGAGGGTGGCAGAGGACGAGGATAGGCGTTTGGTGATGCTAGCCTCTGACGGCTGTTTGAGGTTGGTGATGGATGTGGAGCGCTTGTCTATGAGTCAGGGAGGAGGAAGAAGGGAGGAATTACACTACAGAACGCTCCCAAAGGAGGCGCACATAGTGGAAGGACACTAAAGGGATATTTGACAACACCCGTTTCAGATAACACCACAGGCACCTCTACTAGCTAATGAGATCCCGTACAAATCTGTAACGAAAACCATCTGCCTTTACAAACATACAGTTGAGTTCTTACGAACTGTTAGAGAGACGTTCATTTGACGATACGTTTATTTTTGCAGGTTTGCATACAGAGAAGCATTTGTATTTTTTTGTTCAGTTTGTTATCGTCGCAAAGGCAGACTTTTTGCTACAGGTCAGGTTTTGTAGAGAATCTCATTTGACTGTCTATTATGACCTAGTTGGGATTTTCAAAGGCACTATTGACACTTTAGACAACTGATGCCGTTTCATGCTTGAAAAAAAAAATAATCTTTTTTTGCAACAACCACCATGTGCTTTCAGGTCATGCGGTGAAGTTAGTAGAGCAAACCGCATAGCCACAACATGGCGTGCCGTGATCTGAACCCAACATTATTAGTTCAGCCTTGCATTTGACTGGGCTTCCATGCAAAGTAGCCCCGATGACCTGGGCCTGCCCCAAAGTGTGAATGGATCCAAGACCTAAAGCAACACTCCCTGAAAGAAGAAAGCATACTGACAGGGAGAGGTTTCCTCTATTTAACAGTCGGTGTTAGGCTGCAAAAGAAGGTGCGTGAGGAAGAGAAGGTACGGTACACTATCACCCAATATGTGCCGCCCATGCTAAAGATTTTAACTGGCGGGCAAATCACAAACAAAACCTTGAGTGTTCCTGGGTGGCTTTTCTGGCGAAGCAGGGGAGATTGCTATAGCTACTGGAGATGAGGCGCCGGCGTCCGAGTCTCCTGTAGGGAGAGAAAGCTCTCAGCGGGGAAGTGAGGAGTGCTGACGCCACTTCTTGGCACAAGGCGAAGAATGCCTGGCGGCCATCAAGGCTTTCATTGACGGTGTCACAAGTCACAATATGAGCATCATATGAAGGGATAAAGTCAAAATCACATGAAGGCAGGTTTTAGTTTGTAGAATGGGACGCTACACATTCAGAGTGTAAGTGATTTAGGGTTTGGAGAGAAATTTCAGGGTCCAATTTCAGGGTTCAATGTTGTAGCAGTTTTTGTGCAATAAAAGGTTTTTGAATGGGTCAAATCATTTCAGGGTGATATTTGCCAATTCATCATGACAACAAGACCTCCATCAACAGTCGCTCGCCACTGCAAGGCTTCACAACTTTAAATGGGATGTTCTCAAAGGAACATGGCCACTGAGCCTCGAGTGTCACTCCATTATCAGGTTGCCACAGAGAGACTGAAAGGGACACAAGAAGTTTTACACCTGATGCTAAGAGTGCACAATCGGTACGTGTGAGTGAACATGCGATTCAGGACTCCCTATTTGGGATCTTAGTAAATCAGACCCGGTGTGCGGGCCACAACAGCTGGAGGTGTGGCATCAATGTGATAAATAATGTTTGATTGGCCCAAAACAATCCAAGCGGCCATTACCTGCTCGTCCATCTGAGTCTGTTGACAATCCTCCCCAGGACCACCTCTTCTGTCTCTGGTCGACCCGCTGGCTTCGCTCTAACGTTCGTCTCATCACTGCCTCGTAATGCTCCTGCCGCATTTATAAAAAAAAAAAAAATTAAAAAAGGGGGGGTGGGGGTTCTCTATTTGCTTCATGGTCATGGGAATAAGCATTCTTAAGAGCAAGATTCCAGGTGCACAGGCCTCCTCCGTTGACTACCTTCTCCTCTTCCTGTTTCTGCTTCCTCTTCTCCTCCACAGCCTGACGCTTCTGCTCCTCTTTCCGTCGCTGCTCCGCGGCCTTCTTGTGACGTTCCTCCTGCTGACGCTCCACTTGCATTTTGGCCTTGCGCTCACGCTCCATGATCTGAGACTCGCGCAAAGCTGATGACAAAGACAGAGAAAGGGGGCATTTTAAATTTACAATTTTCTTAAGAAAATCGGTATTGTAGACAAGACATAAACAAATCCAGTCCCAAAGTTTGTTACATTGTAAATCGTCCACCATCATCTGTTCAGTAACCACAACCACTCCAGTGTGATTGTGTAGAAGTATGCAAAAGTCACTAAGGGGTTTCCAAGCCTCCTCTGGTATGAAAATCAGCATAACGTCTGTGTGTCAGGAGGTCCAGGGTCTGACTTTCATGGTCTAAGCAGCTGCGTGCAAGCGTTACATCGCCAAGGCGCAACTGGACTCTTGTGGAATGGAAACATGTTCTAACAAAAACCAACTAGTGCTTGTCTTGGAGGACATTAGGTCAGGTCAGTAATTGGCTGATTCGGCGTGCAATTAAAACATTTCCTACAATGCCAATATGCATCACCGCCTGCTTTCTTGACAATCATGCCACGTTTTTCCAGTCGACTGCGTCGCTCGTAGAGCAGCGGGCTTGACTTTATGCAAGTGGCACATAAATGCTTGCATTTTACCACAAGATGAAGCAGATCTGAGGAAATGTCTCCTTGCCTTGTTGCCTGTCAGCCTCCTCTCGTCTCTCCTTTGCTACCCGCAGTCGATCGTCCACTCGAAGTGTGGCGCCGTCGAGGACTGCAAACACGTGCGTCAACGCGGTCAAAAGAGGTGCGCAGATGGAGGCTGCGGCGGCTTACGCTGACATATTACAGCAACAGCTTTGCATCAAGGTGTGAGTCCTGGTAGGGGGCTGTCATTAATGAGATTGTCAAATAATAAAGTGATGACTCGAGGCCTCCCTGCAGTAAGCCCTGCAGAGCAGGGGGCTGCGATTGGATAGTTTGGTGGCTAACGGTTCACACTGAGCTAAAACGGTGTCTGGGTGAGGAGTGGGTTACCTGGCCGAGGGCCGTGAGGTTTGGCTGCTGTGTTTGCAGACGGTGCTGGACTCACGGCCTGGCTGCGCCGCTCCTCGGCTTGGGCCTGCGCAGCTGCAGCTGGACCAGAGAAAGCACACAATTTACAGCAGAGATTTTTGGAGTCCCCTTAAAGGGCAAGTCAACCCTAACATTTTCTGAAGTGTTATTTCTTACTATCCACTCAAGCACCTTCCATTTTGTCGAGCATAATTTGCACTCGGCGGTATATCTGCGTATTTTTCGAGTCAGAGTAAGAGGAGAAAGAAGGACAAATGATGGAATCAAGTCTGATGAGACTGTATTTTCAATTTTCTCTGAGCTTTGTTTGCATAGTCATGACGCCTCTGGTGTGGAGCGACTCTGGTTATGAAGCAGAACAATCCGGCTATTCAAGCCATCAGACCCGGCCCATGGCCCACTCTACAGACTGCATTCAACACGCTCAGTGAGCAAGACGCTGGCAAATGAGAGCCAATGTGTGCGCTTCTGCAGTCACAGCCTTGTACAGTCACATTTTAGGCGAAAAAATGAAAAGTCAAACGCTCCAAAATAGAATATATAGATTATTTGACTAACTTTACATTGGAATAAGGGTCAGAAATGTTCAACTGTTGTTTAAATTCCTTGTCGGTACGGTTACCTGCTTTTTTTTTTTTTTTAGGGACGACAGTTTGAGGCTTAACTAAGCAATTCATGTCACAGTATTTCTAACAGAAATTATTTCCTAGAAGTCAATCCTAGAAGATTTGTGCTGAACATCCGAGGTTCAAGTGTGCAATCTGCAGATAACATTTAACAAAATTGGGCCGCCGCTTCATTTGACGGCTTACATAAGCCGAGGCGCCAAAGTTGTTTGCAGAATTTGCCGCATTTGAATTTGAGAGCATGACTTGGGCTTCAACGACGCTGCAAAACATCTGAGACCGACAATTTTCTGCCGTTTTTAATATTTTCAATGGCACTTTCCTATCAACCAAGTGAAAGTGAGGCATAGCAGATGTAGTAGGAAGGAAACAGCACATGATCAAGCTGCATCAGCTAGGTCCTCTCTGCATTTCTCGGCAGTGCGCTCTCAGCACTACTGAATTGCTGACGAGTAGGCAAATCAGACCTTCTGTCATGTGATAGGAAAACTAGGCTGCATCAAATCTCACTCATTCGGTCATTCATTCAGTCAGATTCTACTGTGGCAATAACAAAGATGTACTTTGTGCTACCAAAATTCAACTACTCAATTTCTATTTCTTGAGGAAAAAGCATTAGAGACATTCAGCAAACCTAATTTACTTGCAGCTGCTGTCAAAGCAGGGCTTCCCAAACTATCAAGTTTGAAATCAGATTGTAAAAACCATACTGGTAAATACATTGTTCTAGTGCGAGGTGCCTTAACGGCTTGATGGACTTGCAATGCATTTCTCGCCCTCATAATTGTGACAAGCCAAGATTCACCCCATCTTTAGCTTCACCTCAAATACTGTACAATGCAACACAGCCATCTACTGGAATCTGTTCATTAATACAGTGGTTTACAAACCCAAATATCGCAATTTCACAATATGGGTGAGGCCCTCTTGGCATGCCAACCCATTGCAAACATACTTGACAAATATATTTGTCGGTGGTTTCTAGTTGGCAAACCTGTCCATTGCAGAGAATGGGTTCCAAAAAACTTGTTTACGATAACTTTCCATAATAAATGTAGAAACAAGACTATCGATCGACTCTTTCTGACAATATGAAGCAATGTTCACTGAAGAGATCAGTGAAACATGAGCCAAGAACTTGCCCATATTGGACAGGAGAGCATGAAACAGCCAGCCCACTGTGCTAAAGGAGATCATTTGCAGGGAGAAAACAGAGCACAGATCACATAATGACTCATTCAAGATATTCTCGTTTTATTCATAAAGATAAGATCAATCAATACATGCTAGACACCAAGGCTACTGTTGCCAGGCGATATGCCGAGTGTGGATGAAAAGAGGATGTGGACTTAGACAAGGTCACTCATCATGGCTACATTAAGACGTCACAATGGACGGAGCAAGTTGCCTTACAATCAATCACCGTGTATTTGAAATGTTACAACAACAGGGGTTTTTGAGTTTTTCCTTGCCCTTTTGGGAGCTTAAGATCAGGGGATGCTTTGAGAATAATTGTCAATTTTTGTCTTTGTGAAGCCCTTTGAGACTGTTTGTGATTTAGGGCTATACAAATAAACTTGACTTGACTTGACTACACTGACCATCTAGTACAAGTTATTTCGCTCCCAAACATGCACATAGATGTTCAACTTGTTTTGTTATTTATATTATTCATTCACTGCAATGGAAACAACAAAGGGTTTGTAACTGCTAAGTAGTTTCCAGAGATGCGAAAAGCTTCTGCTATTCCTATTTCAACACTCTCCACTGATTAAGACCAACATCACTCACCAAGAGCGTCCCCGCCTTCTAAAGCCAAGCACACTCAAAGTTACATTTACTACAGTAGCTTGTGAGGATGGTGACCTTCAATTGACCCCCCCCCCCCAAAAAAAAACAATACAGGCTGCACGATGGCAGTAAGCAAAGCCCCTCAACTCTAACAAATTCTCGGCACCAAAGCAACTTTGTTTTTGCTTTGGCCTGAGCAGCTTCTGTCGTGACACTGAATCAACAAGAAAATATAAGCACGGAGAAAGTCGCCATGGAGTGAAAACAACATTCATGTGCTAATTGAAGTGCTCTGATTAGACTGCGGAAGAGGGTCTCAAGAGAGCCAGGTGTGCTCTTAGAAATGACGAGCCAATCACAGACGGCGCTCAGCGCGACATCGCTCAGGAGATTTGGCGCATGTGAACAATCAACAGTGGCCCCCGTGTCAACACATCCCGCCTAAAACGTATTACAGGGCATTTTAAAGAGGTGAGCAACATTCATTTGTCTGGCCACCAATCAGTCCGGTCGGGAGCTGTGTGCAAATTACGGCAAGCACAGCTCCGTGGGGGCTTGTCATTAAGTTGAGGAAGAGGAAGCAGGCCAGCCCGCGTAAAACGACCACTCCAATTCTAGCGCTAATCAGGCGCGACTTCTCTAAATTGCAGGATGGGGCAGCCTCTCAAACTAACACCAAGTTAGTCTATGCATCCCCAAAGAGCTTTTCACATTAAATGTCTTGAGCAGAAGTCACATTATTGTTTAGCCATCGACAAGTGTAAATGATACATTTTGTGGACAAGAAACACTTTGGCGGAGGATGGCCGCCTAAAATGTGCCAAGCATTGTAAACAGGGAGGAGTTTCGGCTCGCGGTATCCCATCATGGCCGGCTTAACGACAAGTGATGCCTGCACAGTCCCACGCGGCCGCGCACATGCCCACTTTTAAACACATTGCCAGATCTTGGACAGGATTACTCCACCTTATCATGCAAAGGTATAAGCTCGGGCTATTTGCAGTGCGTCCTGGCACGGGGAGTCTTCCAGATGGACCTCATTCAATCTCACTCAGTCCTTTATCTGACTAGCCGAACAATTTCTGTCAGGCTGACTTTGACGTAAAAGTCGAAAATCTTTATAACGACCTAAGCTTGGCTGAGAACATTAAACATTGTGTTGCTATTCAAATTGTTTATGTGACCTTCCCCAGTGACTTTACATAAATGCACAGGAAGGAAAGGGCGCTAAGCGGAGAGAAAAACAACAAATCACAGTGAAACTGAAGCCGCTCCTCCTGTGGTAGTTGAGTCCAACCATTGCAAGAAATGCCTCTCATGCTTTTAATAATTTGGCAGGACCTGACAACCTTGCAGCGGTGCGAACCCATCATTTCCACCAGCTAGCTTTTCTCCTTGCCTGCATTCTTGTGGAAATCGCCATGCTTGCAAGCGAGATTCCTGGCATTGCAGTGCGAATTCGAAGGTCCAACGCTTTTAAGCGAGTCAAATCAGTCTGCTTTTGGAAAACAAAATTGATTATTGAAATCAGTTTATGATCAAATCCATTCATTTTTGTGCACTTTCAATTTGGAAAAATAAATCCTGTTTTGGAATTAAAACTTGACTGGGCTTTTCCCTTCAAGGGTTGCCACAGCGAGTGATTAGAAAATTGAAAAGTTAATTAATTGTTAAAATAATCATTAATTGCAACCCTCGTGAATTTAGGAGTTTGAAATGATAGGGTATATATTTTGAGGATGTTGCCATTTGTAGTGGGTTTACTGTATTTTCATGAAACCACAAATCTGGCCAGCCAAATATTCCAGTATGAAAGCGCTGGATGGAAAACTGAAGGGGGAAACAGGAAGACCATCAGCACTAAATGTGACCACTTGTTGCCAGAAGTAACACCCGCCTACGCCCACGCCGGGTATGCATTCTGCCCCCGTTCCCACTCCTGTCTGCGTAAAACACTGAAAAAACTGTCAGCTGCCCCCAAGTCAAAACAAAATGTGTATTCATCCCCCTGCACAGACTGAAACTCCACAGATGCAGTCATTTTGACAACACACACCCTTATCACTGCATCAGCTCTTTATGCAAACTGTCTGCATCTCTCTCTGCATGTGTGGCACTGATGCTTGATTGAAAAATTCAGGTCAGACATTGTTATGGTAACCCTGCAGAGATAAAGGGAGGGGGGGTTATGCCATATGTCAACAACATACACTTGCCACCAAAGGGCATGAAATGGGCACAATTAGCAAACTTACAAAATCAAGTAATTAACCTTCTTTCAATGGACATTATTTTTTTGAACAGCTACAAATAGGAGCAACTTAAATCCAAAAGCACACGTGACAAGTAACTCTTAACTCTTCCTGATGAGCTAACGTAGCTAAAACGTCGGCTAAATGCCAGGAAGTCATAACATGTTGACTTACTTTGTCTCGATTAAAGTTGAGAAGTAATCGCGAAATGTTTGATAACAAGGTTCACGGAGAAAAAAAAAAAAACGCCGAATAAACGTCAACCCGGTCCGGCGAGGAAGATAACGTTATAACTTCAGTTTAGCATTAGCCCTCAATGCTATTAAGCTGAGTTAAGTTCCCCTTGGGGATACGACCCTAAAATGTAACTTTGTCGCGTAACATTTGTGATATATACATTGCTAAGGTGGAAAAGTGTTCTATTTTGCAGTCCGATAAGACAGCGAGGAGAGCTAACGTTACTAGCCCTGGGTTGGTGAAGGAGAGGGGGGGAGCTGACCGCGTTGCAGCCCGTTCAAATCACCGCCAAAAAGCACAACCCGCTCGAGCAAAGTCATTGTAGTTTAACATGTCCTCACCCATTTGGCTCCGCAAGCCTTTTAGAGTCACGGTGCCCTCCGCCATTCCTATAAGTTTACTCCCAAGTGCGTTTCTTCTTTCTTTTCTAGAACGGGTGTGAGTAACACATCGCGGCCGACCGGTAGCGAGCTGGTAGGCAGGGAGGCAGTCGTCAAGCTGGGACCGGACACCAGGGAGACGTGGACGTCAAAGAGCAGCGATTAAATCAAGAGCAACACCGAGTATCGTTTCCGGGAAAAAGAAGTTCGTAGAAGCCGAGAAAAGTGGTTCTCAAACTTAAAAAAAGGCACATGTTTTATTTCTATTGTGATACATTCAAATTTATTAATCTAACTTTATCACAGTTTGGACGCTACCACTTTGCTTGAAAATAAAAACGGTGCTTAAATAATGAATCCATCCATCCATCTTTGTTTCATTTTCATTTTTAATGTTGCTCATAAGTTTTTTATGTGCACTTTCTTATCAGATTTAATGCAAATGTATTGTACTACAAAGCTGTTGTATTTGTACTTAAGTAATGTTTACTGTATTCCATTGTTATTGTTTTTTTTTTTTTTTCATTCTCTATAATATGAGTAAGATCGGAGTCACATACAAATGCAACAATAAGTGGTTCAATATATTGTTTCAACTGCAAATGAAACCTACACGTATTCACAGTAGATTAAATATTTTATTATTAAATACGCATGTGCTCGTGGCAACAATTTACTTTTGTAAAAAAACAACAACAACAACAACAATATGATGAGTAATAAAGAGAAATAAACTCAACGATCGTTATACAGGAAACCGTCGACACCCGCATAAAGCTGGATTCTTTCATTCTACTAATAATCAATCATGTGAGAGGCGGGACAGAGTAAAAGAACTTTCAGTCAAGCGCGTCCCCTACTGTAAATGTTGGGTCACTACTTCCTAAACGGTTTACTTAGTTCTCCAAGTAGCACCATCGACACCATCAACAATAAAATATAGTTTTTAAAAATTAAATGTAACTGCACTGTACAAAAAAGTCTGAAAAGTATGTCACAGTATACCCTTGCAATTGTTTTTTTTTAATCATTTATACTACAAACAAAAAACTGAATTTCAAAGCCATGAAAATGTTTGATCCTATACAACTAATGCTTAGTTAAGGAAAAAAGAAAACATTTGGTGAAAAAAATATTTGTAAGAACAAATGGAGTAAAGAAAATTTGTGATTTCCATATAGATTGCCTACAAAATGAAAACGACAAATCTATTTAAAAAAAAAAAAAAAGAAAGCATAAACACTAAGTTTGAGTGGACCTCATAAACTCCTGTGGCAGACCATATCTGGCACCCGGACCTTGAGTTTGACACCTGTGCACTAGAGGGTGCCATCACACTAGTGATACTAGTACTACACTGGAACTCACTGGCTTAAATCGATGACTATCAATGAGGGCGAGGGGTCATTTGTACAACATCAAGCAAGGTATTAAATATATATAAACAGTTGATGAGGTCTGACTTTTATAGAACTATATACATTTAATTAATTCACAACTAGCAAGTAATGCCTCTGACTTGTCACACTATATCAATTGAGGTGATACAAGAAGTATAAACCTTACCCGGATTGAAGAATCTGCAGACGTTAAGAATACAAGAAAAGCTCCCTGTCCGATGAAGAACTCTTCCGAATGAGAGAACATCACATTATCTCATTGCACTTATGTTTTCGCTACCTCACCATGAACAGTATCGCCTCTGTTCTGGTCCGTCTCACATGCTATCGCCACAGGGTACTTTCATCTGTTTGACACGGTAAACAGGAAGCTAAAACGCACGTGGGACTCTAGGTCTAGTTGGTTTTGTCGAAGCATAGAACTCCAAAGCAATAGGTGTCCATTTTTTAATCCATCTGTTAACAAAAGTATACCAGCAACAGCACTCGCTTGTATGAACCTCTTGTATCCTGGCAACTGTCATTCGAGCTGAACCAGGGTGCAGCAGTACCCCTTAACTCTAACCCTAACCCCTAATCCAAACCCTGATTTGAGTTGACTAAGCAACACACATACAAAAGTTAAAAGAAACCTAGTGAGTCAAGGGAAAAGCAAAACATAAGCCAATCAAAACTCATGTCAGATGAGAGCAAATACTTCAAAGCAAACATGAGAAGATAATAAATGCAAAATCCCCGTCAGAATACAACAGCTCCATTTTATGCCTGAATGTCCCAGCTCAAGCACAAAAGGCTACTTAGAATCAGAATGTCGTTACTGTCATTTTTCCAAGGGCGGCAAGAAAATGGAATAGACCCAAGAGCCACAGAAAAACAATGATCAACAGGGGGATACAGTCTGCCTGGTCACTTTTCGCAGACCTGGAAGCGAGGCACGGTATGGATTTGGAACAAACAACTCAGCAAACAAGCATCAATTAATTTATGTAACACAAACAGTCCACCTGCAATCTGATCTACAGGTGTGCCATAAAAGTGGAAGGGGGGAGGATGTGTCTGACACTTGCGCCCATAAGAAATCACTTCCTCGCTAACATCAATCAAAATAATGGACAGGCCGAAAATCGTTATTTACGTTATATGAGCAGTAGCTAGCATTAGCGCAATAGAGTCCTTTTGAGTGTATTGATTAGAACAATGTTGATACTGCTTTACTTTTACACAATGTAAAGTCAAAGTCACAAAAAAGGCAAACGTAGACGGCGACACAGAAGGCCCGATTAGATTTGTTTGACAAGTCATTGTTTGACAATAACTGTGAGGCAGCAGAAAATTACATTGGCTGTTTGCAAAGTTTTATGATGACCAGAGTGAACAAGTCCACAGGCTTTACTCTTATCCGTCTTGCTGGTTATGCTTATTGCCGGAGTTTAATGAATAACTCCAGAAGCTCAATAATAGAGGGTGCGGGGGGTGACGTCTTATGCACAGCTAACACTCCTCCTTCATGTGAAAATCGACCGGTTCAGTCTGTTCAAAAACTTGTTAAACAAATTTGACGAGGCCGGAGTGGTAAGTGGACAACAATGCTAAGGCTTTCAAACACTAATTTGGGTTTATTATAGAAAATTGAATGCACTTTTGTTGTGTTGTAACAGATCGTTTGATCGCTTCGGATGTGCCAGATTTTCAGCTGCGATGAACTCTGTGACAAGTTTATCTTCCTTGACGGCTTACTTGCTCCTCTCAGTTTGTCTTCTGGCTTCACGTAGTAAGTCCTTCTTGAAATAGCTTTTTTTTTTTTTTTAAGAATAAAAGCAATTTGATTCTAGACGGATCATGCAACCATTTAACAACATGTGTTGTGAAAACGTACGCCTGTAAATTGACTAGAAATTGATCTGTGTTTGCATCAGCTTCGGGCAGCAGCAGCCTGTGGGGCAAGAAGGTCCACTTCAGACATCGTCCATGCGTGTGGCAGCTGCATCCTGACACAGTGGTGCCCCCGTTGCAGAACCTGAGCGTATGCATGCTACTGAGACGCTCCTACGAAACAGAATGGACTGCTTTTGTCTATAAAGCTCCGGGAAGTCAACGTGTGGAGTTGGGCCTGAAGGGCACCGGGTCACAGCTGGTGGTTTTGCTCTTCGGACACGAATGGAGTCTAGATTTACGATTAAAGGTGCAGCAATGGTTTTCAGTCTGCCTCACCTGGTCCGGGAGGTCCAGTCGGCTACGGGTCTTTCTGAACGGAACCCTGCGCAGTGAGGCCTTTTTAGAAAACGCACAACAGCATTTGGCTGAGAACGGCACCCTGACTTTGGGGGTATCTCACTATGTGGATGCCAGTGGCGCCGTCCAAGTAGAGAACGGGAACAACCTTTTGGGGGAGATCAGCCAGTTCAGGATGTGGGCCAGCGAATGGAGCGAGGAGGAGCTGAGGAAGCGGACGTGTGCGGATGGAGATGTTGTGAGCTGGGACCTGCGCCAGTGGAAACATGACTGCCTCCCGGAGAACGATTACAACCTGCACTGTGGTAAGAAGATAAAGAACAGTATTTGTTTCATATAGGTCAGTGGTATCGGGACACATTAAAATGTTTATGAAGAAAAAAAAAATCCTGAAAAAATATCTAATGTGTCATTGGCATAATTTAAAGCTGAATGGTTTATTTTAATGCATTTTTTTGTTGCTGTTTTTTATAGCATGGTCATTTTTCAAAATCAAAATGGAATCGTCCCTCAGCCAGACAAACCAGCAAGGAAATTGTTCCGGGTCGCTAACGAATATCACCAGAAATTGGGTATGAAGGAAATAGTCGTGTTATGTGGAAAATATCTGTCAAATTAACATTTGCCGCTGTCTCTTATCAGTTGGAAAGCATTTTCCCTTATGGCATTTCCATCAGCAGCGTGTCTGTAGTCTCACCTAGCAGGTAACTTTTCCCTGAGATTGAACGGGACTTGCCGAAAGGGAGTCACACGGTACAGAATTTAATTGTGTCATCTCTGTTTCCAAGCAGTCTCACATGCAACGTGCAACGACCTCAGGTACAGAAATAAGCAGTGGGAAGCGACCATCTTGATGATCATCTATCTATCTTTTAAAAATGCACAACTTCTATTGTGGTTGTGGCAGTGGTGAAAATGCAAATAAAAAGGAACTACTCGGACCTCAATTAGCATTATCTATTATTATTTATATTAGAATTTTGTGTAAAGAAAATGTAATGTACCCCGAAACTGTATTTTTTAAATATATATCTGATTTTTCCAGGAATCCATCACTGTGTCACCCACTGCTTGTAGAAAATGGTGAGTTGAATTTTCCAAAACAAAAATACAGTGGCGCCTTGAGATATGAGTTTAACTCATTGTGTGGCGACACTCATAATTAAAATCACCATGACTGAGACGTCTCAGCTCCTCTCAGCTCATCAGTTCACCACTAATTCTCAGTGGGGTAAAGAATACATTACTGTGAGTACTCTTATTTTGTCGTGTACACATGTGTTGCTGCACCGTTTGTGTTCACTCCGTTGCACTTGTACCTCAAGACACCACTATCAGTTGAAATGAAATATTCTTCCTGACTGTGTCATGTTTCTCAGTTTAATATGTAGAGCATGTTTCAAATTAAGTTTTAGCTCAGAAGCCGACATCGTGGTGGACCCTGCTGAAAGTGTCCAAGTGGTTCAGGCTGACGTTACCAAAAAGCTGAGATGGACTTTCTCCAACGGCGCGTTCCTCCTGACGGCGGAACCCAACAGCATCCGTGTGCTGCCTGTGGGTGAGTTGGAAGTCATAAACAGCCCTTAGTATCGCGTTAATATTCGTCTCTATCAAATATTGACTCGACTTCCTGATTATTGACACATCAATGTGTGTCCATTGTCATATGCCAACTTTGTCGCTTTATCTTTTTATATAGAGTCGTCATCATCACCTGTGACAACGCAAGCCCCAACCTCTGTGTCATTTGGTAAGCGAGCAGAACAACGATGCATACGTTGGACTGTTTGAGAGTATTGCTTTTGGCAAGAAAAAGTTGTGCCATTTTGTCTCATCTTTGCACCAAAGCGCAATGGTTAAGCGAGTTTCAAAGTAGGGTTTCATACTAGGGTTAGGGTTTCAAACCAGGGTTTAAAACTAGGGTTAGGGGTTCAAACTAGGGTTAGGGTTTCAAACTCGGGTTTTAATCTCAGGTTTGGGTTTTAACCATTAACCGTTTTAGACCCACTTATGTATCTAAGGGTTATTATTTTCTATGGCCCTTCAGTCGAAGCAGATGTGTATCTGAGGGTCAAGCTCAAATTGAATTTCAACGGGACCGCCACAAAACCAGAGAAGATCATCGAGCAGTGGGTAAGAACATCAGAAAGAAACCTGTTGGAATGCAATTGGATGCAATTTGCACTCAGTGACTTCTCCTGTGTCAAAAGTTAAAAGAAAAGCTGGAAGCCAGAGGAACTACGCTCGTATGGAATGTCGTCATCGTGGATGGTGCATTGAGGTGCGTCATGATGACTCATCCGTGAGCTGAGATTGAATAAAAATACTTTTTCTGAATTGATTGTGTGTCCACAGGAATGCCGAGAGAATTGACGTTCAACTGGTGAGTGTGAATAAACAGTCAGAGTAATTTTCAAATATTCATCTTTGATCAATGCAACCCTCTGCTTTCCTTTCTCGTAGCGCTTCCATGAGCAACTCAGACAGTAGGTGACTCTTTTGTCAGCTCAATCTGTTTTCCCCTTATATAAAATGATGTGTTGTGTGTTTCATCAACAGGTACACGTGTGACTTCCATGTTCAGGATTACAGCACAAACCACGTTGAGGAAATTAAGTCTTTCATAAAAGCCACGTTGATGTCCAACAATGAAACTGGATCTGATGTGATTCAAACTACAGCTCTGACGCTCAAACAAATATGTAGGTACACAAACATCTTTTGTCCCCCAAAGTGACAATTACAACCTCAAAGGTCAAACGAAACAAATTTTTTGCCATTGTGAATAATAAAAATATCTATAAAATAAATCTATAAAATAAAAATCTATCTATAAAAATCTATTCCAAGGTGGATACTAGCATGCATTTTGTTTTTCACAATTACGAACAATTCCCGGTCGCCTTGGCGACATGCTTTCTGCAAAATACCCCAAGGAGCAACATAAATAAAATTTTGCCGGTAATGAGCCAAAGGAAAAGCAAAGTCCATGCCAAGATTTATTCCTTCACAATATTATGTTGAGACGTTGGTATTTTACTTTAAGGGTTTCCCTGCAGTTCTTGTGTAAAATGGTAACAATGTGTTACTTTTCTCTTTCAGATCCTCAAAATTGTTTAGAGGACTTGACAGAGACACTCTACGGGGATTACTTTTGGCCTGAAAGCACTGCTCTACAAACTCAGATGATGGAGTGCCAAAAGCCAAGCTCGCAGCGAGCCTCTAGGCTCTGGTAAGACTTCATGTCACCTATTAGTTTAACAAATATTCGGTCATTTCTTTTCGTCAATACTACTCGGGTGAACTGTCCTAGCGATGTGCACCCTGAACTGGTTGCTCGAGTCACAAAAGCCTTTTTTTTTAGCTATGCGGATCTCCTATCCAATTGAGATTTTCATTTATACACCTTCTCTTGGGTAAATATTAAAAGTTATAAATATATCATCATGGAGAAAATGGAGTAATAAAGACTATGGCAGGAATTATAGCGTCAACGTGGGGTTTAGTCATCTCTGCCAACATTTATCTTGCTGAAATAAGGCGAGAATTATTTTCGTATGGGACTATTTACTTCATACATACGCTGTCAACCTGGGTCAGTAGAATACATTTCCCTGGAGACGGTTCTTCTGCTCGGCACACATGCCTCAATCGTGGTATAGCTTGAGCAGTTCATCTACGTCTTTGTGAAATAAGTGTGACATATTAAACCTGGACGAGTAACTCCAAAAAAAAAAAATGTCCGTCATCTGATTGTTCTCAGCGAATTACACCTCGAAAACGACACAACCAGCTGGGCCCAACCAGATATGAAAAATTGCAGTCCGCTGGGCTCCATTTCTGACCTTGAAAATCTCAACGTCACGACTGGTAAGAGGAGCAATTACATGTCAGACGCCGATTCCATTCCAAACAGGGCAAACTGGGAATTTCAAGTTGGAGTCAAATCACTTGCACTTTTCAGAAAACGCTGCTGAAGTCGTGGATGTAATCCAGGCCCTGATAAACGCCACACTGGGCAACGCCACACAGCTTCCACCCTCCGAGCTCAACACGGTGGTGGAGAAACTCAATCAGGTGGTAAACGTGACCACCGTAACTCCGGCACTCGGCAACAACATCATTCACGTTTTCTCCGACATTTTGATTTCTGGCACGGACATGGCCCCGGTGGCTGTCAGGTAAGGGAATAGATGCACGGTGTGAACCGTGCGCTCAACTTGGTGTATTTTTTTTTTCATTCCTCCCTTTGCCAAAATAGTGTCCTGAATCTGACGGATAAAATGGGCAACAAGATGGAATTTCCAAATGAATCGCTAAGTTTGACCGCCCCATCAGTGGCTCTGTCCATGATCGACGTGAATCGCGAGGGATTCAACGGCCTCACGTTCAGAGTAGTCTCCAAGTCTTCGATCCAGAAGCCAAATGTAAAACCGAGAATGTGGTACAGTTGACTACAAATGTATACATGTCTAGTTCTAATGAGGAATCATTTTTGTTTTTTTCAGGTACTCGTCAACCAGAGTTATGAGGGCAAACCAATTTCCGAGGCAAATGCGACCATATCGCTGCCCTCTACACTTTACAACTTCCTTTCACCTGGAGAGAGAAATAAAACCCGGGTCCAGTTTCAATTCTATGGAACACAAGATCTCTTCCAGGTATGCTTATGGAAATCTTGATTTTGTCCTGCCTCTCTTTATAGCATTCTAAAAAGTGATGACACAATATTGTTGCATCACCATGAAATAATCAAGACAGCCTTTTGTAGTTAGGCTAAGTAAGAAAGCAGCTAGCTTGACCTAATTTCTAGACAATGATCATTAGCCTACATTAAAATAGAACTTTGTACGCTTATCTCTCGTGTGCTATGTACAAATGACCTTAATAAGACTTTAATTCCATTCCATTGTATGATACTTTATGGCTCTGCCAAATTTCTTTTCCTTGTTGATATGGTTTCCCTTAGGACGAAGGTTGTAACAATAAGATTAAATGCTATGTTAAAAATCACAGTTCAGTTGTACCTTGGTTTTTGGTTCAGGTTTTGGTTCATATTAGACACACTAAGGGAACAGATTGCGACAGTAACCGTTTTTTTTTTTTTTTTTTGCAACATCAACAGGACCCCCAAACAGCCAATGCAAGTTCTCACAGCAACTTGATGTTAAACTCTTATATCGTTTCCGCGAGCATCAACGGCAGCCACGTTAGCAACCTGATCAATGACGAAAGAGTGGTCATCACGCTACGTCATCAAAAAGCCAAACAGGTGAGCCCATACTGTATGTGCTACTCATAAAAACTTTGTGCTATTGGGATTTTCAGAAATTTCAGGATGAATAAAATAATCTTTTTTTTTTTTAGGATGATGACAATGTGCAATGTGTGTTTTGGGATTTCCAAAAGAATGGTGAGCTTGTGTTCGGTGTCAAAGGTTTCCGGTGAGATAAATGGAGCTTTCTGATGGAACAGCAAATCAAAGTGCAGAGATTTGTCCGCCCGCTGATAATATTTGTGTGTGTCAGGTGGGCGGGGTGGATGGAGCAACGTGGGTTGTGAAACCCGGCCTCTTTCGCCTTATCAGACCACATGTCTGTGTGAGCACCTCACACATTTTGCTCTGCTGCTGGTGAGTCATACTGGATGTGTAGTTTTTATGAAAGAAAGCATTTCTTGGCAGGGATGATCAAATAAGCGTCTATGGCCACGCAGGGAGTTAACACTGATCAATTATATTTCTCTTCTGGATTCCAGGATGTGTCCAGAGCTCCTATCAGCGAGGCTGACAGTCACATTTTAACCATCATCTCGTACATTGGTTGCGGCATATCTGCCATCTTTTTGGGAATCACTCTCCTCACTTACCTTGCTTTTGAGTGAGTCATCCCAATTCAAAACCCAAGTGAGGTCATTAGTGCCTAGCATTTAACATTGGCTTAATTTCAGAAAGCTTCGCCGTGACTACCCGTCGAAAATTCTCATCAATCTGTCGGCCGCCTTGCTGGGACTGAATTTGCTTTTCCTACTGGACTCGTGGCTCTCGTCCTTTTCCAACTACAGCTTGTGCATCATCACCGCTGTGGCGCTCCACTACTTCCTGCTGGCCTCCTTCACCTGGATGGCCCTAGAGGCCGTCCATATGTACTTTGCTCTGGTCAAGGTGTTCAACACTTACGTGCCTGCCTACATCCTTAAGTTCTGCGCTGTCGGCTGGGGTAAGGAAAAGTCGTAGAAATGTCGACCATGAACAATTTGATACCCTCAAGGCATTCAAACTTTTAACACTGTCCCGATTCAGCATCTGATGAAACCATTTCCAAATGGGAGGGTTGAGGAAATGTGTCCGTGTCTTACAGGTGTTCCTCTGGTCCTTGTCAGCTTGGTGTTGGCTATAAATAAAAACGCCTATGGGAACGTTGAGACCACCGCACCTGCCGCGGAGGGTACATTTACCAACCAATTGTAAGTAATATAGCAGCCGACACAGCAATTCTTTCATAAGGTTATGATTTTTGCCAAACATATTAAATGATAGCAAAACACTTTTATGTCTAATGACAGGCACACCAGCTGGTGCTCATTCTGGATCAAAATGTCGGTTTTGCTGCAGCCAATTTTCTTTTCTTTCATACATTTAGAAAAAAAATAACCTCTTTGTCATTGGTTCCACCCGTACTTTTGATATTTTGAGGTGCAATTTGAGTCTTTGGTACTTTCGATTGTACATAATGCTCCCAACCTTAAAGAACGTGACGTCCGGCCGGGATTTTGTATCTAGCTGCTGGATAAAGGACGACACCTACTTCTACGTGACGGTGGTGGCGTTCACCCTGCTGGTCCTGCTGTGCAATGTGTCTATCTTCGTGGTGGTTCTGCGTAAGATCTGGAAGATGTCCGGCAACAAAAAGGTGTCGTCAACCAGCAGTCGTAGTGCCATGAAGGACTTGAGGGCAGTGGCCAGTCTCACCGTTCTGCTGGGTCTCACCTGGATCATAGGCTTCGTCTCCCTTGGAGAAGCCAAAGAGTCCATGATGTACCTGTTTACCATCTTCAACTCTTTGCAGGGTAAAGACAAAAAAAAAACCAGACTCATTTTAAAGACAGACTGATAAAATGCCAAAGGACAGTTTCCATAAAGTGTTGTCACTTTTTGTGTTTTTCATAATTGACTGTTGGCCAATTTTAGCTAACTTCACAAACAGTGACTCGTCCAGAAAAAGGATGGATATTAATAAAATGTTAAATATGTCAAGTCAAAACAGACTGCTTTAAAATAGCTCAAAACTTTTAAGGTCAAGTCATCATCAGTTCATTTTTTAAAGTGATTGTGGCAACACTGTTGGGGACCGCCATGCTACACCTTCAGAGAAAATCACTTAGTGTGATGCTTCATAAAGTTTTCTTTCTCTCTTCCGCAGGGTTCTTTGTTTTCCTCTTCCACTGTCTGATGAAAGAAAATGTGCAGAAACAATGGAGAATGTATTTGTGTTGCGGCGCTTTAAGACTCACCAAGCGTTCAGGTCTGTACTCGCTTTTACATGGAGGAAATCATTTCCGCCCTGGGTGCCCTAATTGAGGTTCACTTGGTGTGTTTTGTGTGTTCAGACTGGAACGCGACAGCGGGTGGTCCCAGCAGGAAGGAGAATCTTATTAACTCCAGCTTCTCCGTCAACACCTCCTCGCTCAGAAACACTTCGAAAAACGACATTAGCACAGAACACCACAAAGGGCCGTAAGCAGGCCTACCTCATACCTTATTATTCAATTTCCAATTGTTTACAAATTCTATATTCACTGATGCCAGACACACTCAACTTAAAACACTCAAATGATTAAAGGGATAGAACACTGCTAATATTTAGCTTGCCAACAGTGTTTTTCATGCCGTGTTAGCATTAGCATTAGGCTAGCAGACATCAAAGCTAACTCATGTGCTTTTTGTTATTTTGTATTGGTTATAAACTTCAATTGGGATTGAAGAACTGACTTCCCTGATTCTTGACTTCTTGAATTCATTTATTCTTGGCTAGCACACCTAGTCTCTGATTATTCTAAAAAAGAAAAATTGTAGCCAGATACATGACTACCGGTAATGATCAGATTCTTATCCGACATATATTTCCCCTGAATTAATGACTTAAAACGCATTCCTTTCTGCCATACAGTTTCCTTGACTCACACAATTACTGTTCCCTGATTCATATCGAACATCATTTTTCTCTTAACTAACAATCACAATCCCCTACCGACTCTTATCTAAAGCCATTTCCTCCTTATTCTTGATTAACATAACTACTACTCTCATCTGACATGCTCTCCCTCTGATGTAATAAATGTCCCCTGGTACTTGTATAACATCCTTTTTTTTTCCAGGATTCTTGACTAACATGATTCGTTGACTTTGTTTATTTCTTTGCGTACGAACTATAGGTTTTTGACTCTGACAAGCTCGCTCTAAAAACAAACAAGAACACCAACAACAACTTACTATTGATCGTTTCGCAACTTCTGTTTACAGAAATGGACAAAAATGCGAGCTATTTACGAGACAATGTCAAACGACACTGCGATATTTACACAAGTTACACGCAGGCCTCAAAAGCCACTTCAATCATGTTTACGAACTGGTTTGAAGGAGTTTTCCCTTTCTTATCAAAAAATTACTATAAGGTTTTCTCGCTTGAATCACTTTCCAGCAGGGGTATTTGCAGAGACATAAGTTCTGGGATTTTTCTGTTTTTTTTCTTCAGTTGCATCGAGTCTGTGATTCTGGCTGAACTTGTTGGATAACATTCTGCTCATAGCTATGCACAAGGAGTCTCACACACCCTTTCACAAGCTTGCATTTCTCATCCCATTGGTGAAGGAATTATTTGGTCTTCTACCAAACAAAAAAAAAAGAAAACTTATGTTGTTATTTTTAACCCAATCAATGATAGGTTAACGGGAAGGGAAGCTACAAAATTTTCCCTGACATTTTGGCAGCGGCTCATGAAGGTAACACACATCAACTTTGCAGTCAACGTAAACGTCGCACCTGGTATTCGCTTTTGGTCAGGTAGGTCGACTTCAAAAATGTCTTTTCTGTAATTAAAACATAGAACACAACAAAAAGTACAGTTTAAAAACTACAGTGGTAAAAGTGACCATTTCTACACGCTTACTCAATCGTCCCACCTACAAAAGACAAACTTTATTCATGCTGTTGTCAAAGTTTTGATTTGGTGAGGTTATTGTCTTGACTCAAGAATAACAAATAAGAGTACATGGAACAAAGAGATCATTGCACAATTTCTTATGAGCATTGGTGGTGTTATTAAATGTTTTTTTTTTTTTTTAAGGCTGGCTCCATTAACATAGACAATGAATTTGGTGGGCGCCCATCTTTAAAAGGGTGGCCATCAAGTCTGCATGGATTCCGAGTAGATTAATCCTTCAAATCCATTTTTTTGCGGGAAGAGCCTTTGGGCAAACGCTGGACGGGTCGCAGTTGCTAATTCACCCATTTCGTAACCACGTCTCATTTTCAACGTGTCAGTTCATCTCATTTGTAAGAGTGATTCACATCCAGTGTGCACATTCACATCTGGTGTGCTGTTTGTTGTAAATGACCCATCTGATCTGAGAATGATGTATTTACTCCAAATAATGTATCTATTTATGCCAGCGATGTTTACTGACAGGTAGAACAACTAAAGGCTCTAAAGAAGATAATTACCATGTGTATCTACTTATTATATTTTGGTTTGGTGGTTTACCACAGAACTGTTTTGAATGTCAAATATGTGCCTTGGCTCAGTTATGGTTGGGTAGCAGCAAGTATGACATTGCAAAATCAATATTAAATTGTTCACCTGCATGGTTTTCAGTGCCGACTGACCCATGGAGGAGGGCATGGACAGTCCGGTGGCCGTCAAGGTGGAGGGCCACTCCCGCAGCGTGATCCTCAGGTACTTCCGGGGCGACATCGGCAGTATGGTGGATGCCCATTTCAGCCGCGCTCTCAGCAAGGACACCAAGGACAACGTGCCGGCTGCCAAGGCCAAGAAAATGCGTAAAAACATCAAGTCAGGTCAGTTGGCAGAGATGCTCACAAATTGACTTCTGGGGTGTTTATTTGAAGGCTTTGCTATTATTCTGCTGTATGGTGTCTGTTCATGCACGTGTTAATTTTGCCATCTAGCCGGAGAACATTTACTTGTTCTGCTTGTCGCTGCACATTGCTAGCATAGATAGATGAGCATGTTCCTTTTGACGGCTTGTTCCCATCAGAAGAGAGCAGCACCTGCCACACCAACCTGGCCGAGCCTCTGCCTGTGGCAGGCCGCCAATTGGCTTTCGGCCCCGCCGACGACCACGCAGGGCCTTGGCACCCGTTCATCGGCAGGACCGGGGAGACCTCTGGCTTGCCATCCGCCACGTATTCGGTGGAAGACCTGAGCTTGACCGGGCAGCAGTACGCCTCATCGCTGCTCAACCTCCTGCACAGCGACCGATCCGAGATGGGGCCCAGCGTGGCCTCCGGCTCCAAGGTGGAACATCTGGCCAACTGGATGGTGCCTCAAGGATTTAGAGACTCTGTGGAGCCCGCTGGAGGCTTTGAGCCTGGTAAGCCTTCGTATGCAATGCAGCATGTGCCGTCAGGCTTCCTGGGAGGCTATCAAACCTTCCAAAGTGGACATAATTAGGAGCATCATCAGAGTAAAGATATCATTGTTGTCTGTGCTAATAAACAATTGTTCTTGAACCGCTGGTGCCCGCTGGTCCATAAGATTTAGCATTGGGGTGAGCAAATTAATTTGCAATTAATTACGCTGTGTCATTATGAATAAGTACATAATGGGGACTAATGTGACAATAAAAGAAACATAGTGAACCAATTACTCCTGCATACCTCAATCATCGACATATTACCGCATAAATTTGATATCCACAAACTAATGTTTCTTTTTGTTACATTGTTTAAGAAAATATAAAAGCTCTATCTATCTATCTATCTATCTATCTATCTATCTATCTATCTATCTATCTATCTATCTATCTATCTATCTATCTATCTATCTATCTATCTATCTATCTATCTATCTATCTATCTATCTATCTATCTATCTATCTATCTATCTATCTATCTACATATATACATATATACATATATACACACACACAAACACACACACACACACACACACAGACACACACACACACACACTATATATATATATATATATCCAGGTCCACTGTCTTCCTGTGGTACAGTACACATATATCCCCCGAAAAAAAATTCCAGTTCTAAATCTTGACAGCCTTTTTTCCAGCCACTTAGACACTTGTAGTGTGTGATCCAATAATTAGTGGAGTTGAATGGAAACCACCTGCTACTGCATGGAGATCAATAGCTCCATCATCGTACTTCACTGAATGCCCACAATTTTATCACCTCCAGCAAAGTGACAGATGGAGATGGGCTTCAAATTGGGCTGTTATTTTGACACTGTTCATCATGATCATCTTCAAACCTATTTTCTGCTTGACCGAGGACAAAGAGGAAGCTCATCATAACGGTGGACTCATTTTCTTTTCTTTTTCCCCCCCGACTTGTTGGGGCTTCTATCAATGTCTGAACCTTTTTGCCTCTTGACTTCGGTTTTATAAGGTCTTAAAATAGTTAGCGACTGCCGCATTTAACTGAGGTGTCAGTGATTTAGGCAAAATTGGTTGTGTTAAAATAAAAGTAGTATTTTACGTAAACTGTATCTGTCTCATTTACATACCACTTGCCTGACAGCATAGTTGCCGTTACACAAGCAAGAACCATGAATACATTGTTTCTATGAAAAGTTATATTATACAACGTTGACTTCACCACACATTTTGGAATGTCATCGCTAATGTTCTTTCATTGTATTGGAAATGTTTGGTGTGGTGGCAAAAGCAGTTGGAGGGGTCTGATTGGTTGGCACAGGGAACAGGGCTGACGAGAACAGGTTGAAATGAAACCGTGACGTCATTTACGAGACACTAAGAAAACATGACAAAACATGAAACAAAACAAAGTCAAAAAAATTGATCACCAGAAACTTTCAAACAAAATACTATTAGATTTTGTTTGATTTGAAATTTTGAATCATTCCATTGTACTGTAAATATGTTTACACAATTCACAAAATGAATATTCCCAAAAGTATGAATGCAAAGAAGTGTATCGTAAGCACCAACACAAAATGGCATCAAAAACATAAATTAAATATTCTGTAATAATAAACCGCAATCATACTTTCTTCTTGCACATGTGAGGAATACCAAAAACGCTTGTAGGTAAATAAGATGGCCCGTGTAGTGATCACGGCTCATTGACAAGTCAATAACACTGATTGCACGACGAGAAGGCAAATCGCATGGACTGTATGGATTCTACATGTGAATTTCAAGTGCAAAATTGTCCACCGCAATGCAGTTGTCATTGAGACATACGAGGCTATTTGTGATTGCCGTGCCATGAAAATCATCTACTTGTACAAATGGTTAAGTGGTGAAAAAAAGGTGAGGGACCGCTGGGTTGCAATCAAACCTTATGGTTAGAAAGGTGGATCATTGATCCATACTGACAAAAGGTAACCTGTCTTTACCTTTTATTTATTTTTTTGGTAGGGGCTGTATCAGGTAAATGACATGATTTTTTTTTTTATGAATTAAACTTTGAAGTCAAATTAATACTACTGTATATTATTATTTGTAGTAAGAAAAAACAGAGGAGACGGCGTTATAATGTATCCCAAACTAGATTTTTGATGCAGACTTCAAAACTGTATTTCCTTTTTTTCCTGGAGCATATCAGGTTTTTGAGATATTTCCTTATTTTTATTTGACCTAGTAAAGCTTGTGCATTACAAATGTAATCTACAGCCATGACGTAAAAGGGAAAGAATTTAACTGCTGCAAAAGTAAACATAATTTGGCATCATTACTTAATATCCACCAAATTACAAATATTATTATGAAATCGAGATTATAAGCTCAAAAAGATTCCTGCAGAAAAGTTTGCTTGCATATTTATTTATTTATAAATGCACCAGTTGATCACTCATGGAACAATGCTGGAGCCTGTGCGTGCGTGCGCGTCATGTACATTACAGGGATGCACAAGTGAAAGTGACACTCGTCTCTTTCACGTTCAAGTGTGTGAGCATTGAGCTACACCGGCAGGACCACCACCCATCCACCCACCATGGTGGTCCACATCCGCGTCTCCAGCAACTTCAGCACCTTGGATAGCAGCCTCTCCCCGGGTCCTCCGGACGACACTACGCGTGGACCGGACGCTTTGGGGAGTTTGAGCCGCAGCGGCCACACGGTGGTGGCGGTGTGCCTGGGCGTCATCCTGGTGGCGGGCATTGTCAACAACTCGCTGACGCTGCTGGTCTTCGCCCGGTTCAGGTGCTTGTGGACGCCCATTAACGTGATTCTGCTCAACATCAGCTTGAGCGACGTGCTGGTGTGCGTGTTCGGAACCCCGCTCAGCTTCGCCGCCAGTTTGCAAGGACGCTGGCTTATCGGAGAGTTCGGGTGCCGATGGTACGGGTTTGCAAACTCCTTCTTTGGTGAGTATCGACACGCAACTTTTACGAGGTACTTTGGGGAATCAGTACGTGGAGTTCGATGTATTGTAATCGGTCGGTGGACTGTACTCAAATATTAAGTTTTGATATTTATGAGGAAAATAAAAAACTAGTAAAAGTAAGTCCTTCAGTAAGTTATATTGCATACTGAAGCAGTGTATATGTTACACTCAATAAATTTCAATCTTGAGTTTCAAAAACGACTAATTTGGTTATCGTTTTACCGTAGCTTTGCTAATTATTTTATCTCCTTAAATTATTGGTTCGTTGATTTATTGTAAATATAAAGGTCGAATTTTACATATAACAATAATGTTCTATTTACATATTTTATTTAATAAATAATGAAATTCATCCGGTACAAGACAATTTTACAATGAGTGGAAATAAATGTATTGTTCAAAAAACAAGTTTTACACATTTTAGATATATTTTTCACCCTCCCTCCTCTAGTCTACCAATTTTTTCTCATCCCTGGTCTATACAATAGAATTCTGGTTATGTTACAAGGTTACTATGACAAAAATTAGGTTGTAAATATTTGGTGATTGATTTGTTGCGTTCTGTCTGCAGTATACCGTCATGTGATTATGATGAGAAACTTATGATCTTCCGGTGCTTCGTCAGAAGTACCTGTGGTGGCAGGACCTTTAATTCAGATATATTCTTAATATTTGGCGTCAGTGCAACATCAGTCTTAAAGCAGCAGGCTGACAGTAATGAGAAGATAAGCGGTCCAAGAATAGATCCCTGAGAGTCACCTCACCAAGGGGGGCGCTGAAAATGCCAACCAACGTAGCTCTATGGGCGTTTTTCTTGCTCTTTTTAAGTTTTAGAGCTGTTGTAGCAACTGATGTGATACTAAGTCAAGTAATGGCCCTGAACATAGAAGCATCAGTCAAAACCTCTATTAACGTCCTCGTTAGCTAGCTTTCTTGCAATCATGCACTTGCACAAATCACGCACAGTGAGAAGGAATATTTTGATTTCCCCAAGACAAATAGTTAAATGGAAATTTAGCTAATTAGCTTGCTAGCAAACTCACCCCATCTTCAAATCACGTGTAATCTTTTGACTCCTCGTACCAATTTTGTTAAATAATGAAGTGAGCCACAGCGACCCAGCAGGACTCAGCATGTTGCTGGGACCCAACCAGGAGCTGTTGACCAGTTCGAATTTTGCTTGTTTCTTTTCACAACAGGAAGTGTAATGATCTCAGTTCAGACAGTGTTGTCTTTGTCATCAACTAAGGCCATTTAGACTCCATCGCTAACCAAAGCAGTAGCATTTCCAAAAGCACATGATTCCTCTGTTCCAGGGATCGTGTCCTTGGTGTCCTTATCCGTCCTGTCGTACGAGCGCTACACCACGGTGCTGCATTCTTCCCAAGCGGACATATCGGATTTCCGGAAAGCCTGGTTGAGTGTCGGGGGCTGCTGGCTCTATGCCCTCTTCTGGACGCTGCCTCCGCTACTAGGCTGGAGCAGTTACGGGCCTGAGGGTCCCGGGACCACCTGTTCGGTCCAGTGGCACCTGCAGTCAACCGGCAGCATCTCTTACGTGCTGTGCCTCTTCATCTTCTGCCTGCTACTCCCGCTTCTTCTTATGGTCTACTCTTATGGACGCATTCTGCTCATCATCAGACGGGTGAGGTTAGACACGCTCATTCAAAAGTACCAGGTTACTGTACTTGAGTACATTTATCAGCGTCTGCCTGCATTTTGAAGGTCAGCGACCCCCCTCTGGTTTGCTGGTGACTCATGTGTGACTCCTTGCGTCTTACATAAATCCCCCAGTCACACAAATAGTTCCTAATGAAGACTTGTCAATCGGCACACCATCAGTGAATCACCCCTGAGCTATTCTTAGGACGGTTACTATTGGATACCTGCCCTTATCTAAGCACCTCTATTTTTCAAAAGCGTGTTCACCCGAGGGAGTCAGGAAAAAAGGTGGCGGGGGTCTTTGCAGACTTGATTACTATACAGCATGGAGGCTCAGGCTTCTATGCACTGAGAGCCTTCAGTCCTCAGCCTCGGGCTTTTCTTAGAAACACGGCAATCAGACTGTAGATTTTCCGCAAGCTAGAGCTTGTTTGCTTTTTTATCGCACCACTGACCTGGACACCTTATTATGGGTCAAGCAACTAAACAATGCTGCCCATTATTTTTGGAAACCACATCCATAGAAAAGGTTGATCATTGAATTAATTGTCTGTTTATAAATAATATCTTTTGACTTAGTGCAATGTGATTCGGACAATCTAATCTCTTGCTGCATTGAAATGAACCCTGATTGTAAATTAATAAGGAACACAGTATGGTAAGTGTAACGTGATACTTGACTCAACTACCACTAGGTGGCAGAAAAAGCCAGTTGTGGACATGCTGACATTGAAGGTGGAGGAAAAATATATTGCAGCAAGATAGCAAATATTGACCATATCTTTAAAAAATATTGTTCTCAAGTATTAAAAGAAAAAAACAAGTTTTTTTTTTTATTCTACAACTGTTTAAGGGATTTAAGGAGCACTGACCGGTTTGACACAACTTGAACCCCAAAAGTTGGAGAATATTATGCTTGATTATTGTATGACACATTCTTGTTCTTCAGATGGGGAAGATCAAGCCCCTGAGAGCTGGCCGCCGAGAGCATCGCATCCTGAGGATGGTGTTAACGCTGGTGTCGTGCTATCTGCTGTGTTGGATGCCTTACGGCGTGGTGGCGCTCATGACCACGTTCGGCGGCTCGCGGCTGGTCACGCCCTCCACCAGCGTAGTGCCCTCCGTCCTGGCCAAGTTCAGCACCGTCATCAACCCCATCATCTACGTCTTCTTCAACAACCAGGTGAGAGCCGCCACTATGATGATGATGATGATGATCATGGCCAATGATGACGACGACAAAGACGATTCTGGTAAACGACGTTGCTGGTGACTTATTTGTTCCAGTTTTCCCGATGTCTGGTGGACTTTGTGAAGTGCAAAGCCCAACCGCTGTCGGTCCAAGAGATGCGGCCCAGCCCGAAGTCACAGAGGTTATGCGACTTGTTCCCGGGTATACGGCGACGTCGCCCGCTCAGCGGCACCACCGACCACGGCCTGGGCGGCAGCCGCCGTGCCCTCGTTGTCCGCTACACACCGCAGCCGCCCCTCACTCTCGAAACTGACGAAAGATGACTACTCAGTAGATTGTCTGATTTGTGAACAAACAATCCTCTCCACACGCACAAAGACAGTGGCGTAAGAAGTTGCAAGTACTCATCATAGTACAGACTCTAAAATGTGCTCAAAGTAAAAATGAATTTTTACTGTCATTGACTGTAGTATACAGGCTACAATATACCTATTTTCATAGCTAAAACAATAAAACTTTTCTGCGCACAAAATATGTGCCTTTCTTTTAGAACGTGTCTCAAAGTTCATTTTCAATACAGGCTGGGCTCCACCATTTGTGGGGGTTAGGGAAATTGGAACCCAAAACCTTGACTGTTTGTCAAGCGTCTAAAGTATCCTTAACTCATGTCATTGCAGCTCCTTGGCAACGAGATGCCACAAGATTGCAATACAGCACCATGAAGCTCCTCAGCTCACTTCAACAAAGTTTCTAGATGTCTAAATCCCAGGAGATGACAGTGAAGACCTACTTTTTTCCCTCAACTTGCTTCAACATAATTCCTCAGCCCTAAGATCCCATCAGATGGTGACAAAACACTGTTTCAGTCTTAATGAAGTTCTTGAACTGACTTCACCGTAGCTGCTTGATAGAGATAGATAGATAGCTAGATAGCTACATTATTGATACCCAGGGGGAAATTCCGGAGGAAAAGCACTACTTTTGTCTAAAAGTAGCTCATCAACTCACTTTAAAGAAGATGGCAGAAAAGCACTACATTGGGTTTAAATGAAGGTCCCCAGTTGACTTCAATGTAATTCCTTGGCATCACGGCATCATGGCAAACTACTTTATTCTAAATGAAGCTCCTCAACTCACCAGTGTTGTTCCTTGACACCGAGATATTACAAATTATGACAAAGAACTCCCACTCAGGAGCCTTGTTAATCACTGATCGAAATAAGATGAACTTTAGCCACCCCTGCAGCGGGAATTCGGGTATGATAGAAGCAAATGAAACAAATTAAACCTAATATTCTTCTGTAATAGATGTTTAGAAAGCCAGTAGCTAAAATGAAAAGACCCCTGGCAGCTACATTGTCTTTAAGTCACAGTCAGTCCTTCGGTCGTTAATGAGGTCAACCTTATTGTGAGAGAAAGATTTCTACTTGATTTCTCACCTTGAGAGGAAATGCGAATGAGCAAGCAAAGAAGAGGAGGAGGTGAAGGGAAAATGACGCTGCAGTCGTGCTCCACATATCACAGCGGCAAACGCCCGAAATGCCACTTTGCACTGCTCTTCATGATATGATCAATAATGATCAACACGTACCACAGCAGCATGGCATCGCTCCCTCCTCCGTTGCCCCCGCGCCGTTCTCAGGTGCTCGTCAAGCCTCAGGTCTCGTCCGCGGGCCGCAGCAAGACCTTGCTTCGCTCGCTTCTCGGAATCGTCTTGCTGCATTTTCTGCTGACGGCGGGGGGATTCATCTTCCTATACTACACAGGCAAAACGGTAAAAGACTCATTTGGTTGGTTTTAATTTGCCATATAAAATAATGTGGTGGGTCGTATGTGGCTCCCGGGTCTTTAATTGACAGCTTTACTCTGTAGGCTATGCGTTTCTGTGCTTTGCTGCCAAGATAAATTAGATTTTTATTATAAAGGTCCTTTTAAGAGGTAAATGACATTTATACATATTCCTAACATAAACTAAAACCATAGTAGTAGTATTGCTGATTTCATTTTATTTTTTAATACCCTTTGCCACAGCTCATTTCCTAAGACTATACAGAAACTGTGACCACCTTTCACGTTCTACTTTTTAACCCAACAGGAAACTACGCCACAATTATCTGGAGGTATGTTTGTCTTGAAAAACTTCACTACAATTACATCGTGTCAATTGACTCAAAATATCAAGTGTGAAATGTGTTAAGTTGAACAAAAAAGATATAGTGTTGTTGAATGGCAACATATGGATACACAGGTTTGTTGGTTGTACATTCCTCCATCTAGTACAGGGTGTCAAAGTCATTTTTTTGGCGGGCCGCATTGTAGCTTCTTTCGGAGGGCCATTATGACTGTCAACCCCAATAAAAGTATGAGCACCTCATATTATATACAGTAAAAGCTACAAAACAAACTGACAAATAACTCGTTTTCAAATCAGACGAGTAAAAACTGGTCAAATATAAAAAAAAAGATATTAAAAGTGAAGACAATTTGCAATTTTAGTAATGACACACAGATTTGATGCACAATTTGTCTTCGCGGGCCACATAAAATGATGTGGCGTGCCGTATCTGGCCCCCGGGCCTTGAGTTTGACACCTGCGGGTTAGAGAGGAATGAAGCTGGAGACATAATAAATCTCTACTAAATATTTCATGTTGCTTCCAGATGCTCCTCAGCAAAGTTCATCCAGAACCTTGGCCCGCATGATTGTAGCAAAACCAAAAGACCTGTCGACACTGGAATCAAGATGTAAGAAACTTACCCTTCCTGTCATCATCAGGGTCTAATTTGACCCTTTTTCACGTCTTAAAATGAATGATTGATATATTTTTTTCCTCTCTCGTCCATGAGTAATATTACTTCAGCGGCTAACGTTTAGCTAAAAAAAGCTAAAGCTTGCTAACCTACTCGGTGCTAGCAAGACAGATGGGCAAATTTTGCTGTTCAGTCTTGGCAACAATGCTTTGTAATCATGTGTTCTTCTCACTAAACCTAATATTATTTATATTTGTAAGTTTGAATCTTATTTCTCTTACCGTGTCTGTGGTCAACTCTGCCACAACATCAACTGTAGACTGTTGTTTAAACTTGCTTCACTGGGAGCAAATTAAAGTCAAGTGGACTGGTGTCAAAGTCAAGGCCCGGGGGCCAGATACGGCACGCCACATCATTTTATGTGGCCCGCAAAGACAAATTGTGCATCAAATTCGTGTGTCATTACTAGAATTGCAAATTGTCTTCACTTTTAATATCTTTTTTTAAAATATTTTACCAGTTTTTACCCGTCTGATTTGAAAACAAGTCATTTGTCAGTTTGTTTTGTAGCTTTTATAATGAGGTGCTCATACATTTATTTGGGTTGACAGTCTTAATGGCCCTCCGAAAGAAGCTATGACTACAATGCGACCCCAGCGTTAAAACATGAAAGTTACAAACCTTAAAAGTTTAAAGGTGGCTAAATACAAATTAAGCAGAACAATGTCTATGTAAATGTGCATGTTCCATTTCTTAATCTTAACCCTTTTTAAAAACCAAGTATAGTAGGCATTTTTTTCCCTAACCCAGTTATAAACGAGTACAGTAGTAATGTTACTAGTCATTTTGATTTATAAAACACAAAAAGGACTCTGGCAGTGACCTAAATCAGAAGTCAAACTTTTACATTTATTATGTTAAAGTTGCCAAGTGCATAATCCAATTTGAGAATGACACTTAAAAGACCGGATGTCTTCCCCCAGCAGGTTACCTGCAGTGGGACATGAAACACTCGGTGCGAAACAACATCAACTACTACCACAACAGCTGGCTGACGGCTCTGCAGCCTGGGGACTACGTGGTCTTCTCCAGGGTCACCTTCTCCAAGGCCGACCCGGTGAAGCCGCTAGCCAGTGCAGTCAAGTTGAGGCATGGCGAGTCGGCCAAGGAGACGGTGGCGATGCTGGCCTACTGCAACCTCGACACTTCGGGGTCCGGGTCCAACCCCCAGCTGTGCACCGCATCCATGGGGGAGGTGATGTCACTGGAGAGGGGGAACCAGCTCAGCTTGTGGGTGGAGGACCGGTCACTGGTGGACTACAGCCGGGCGGCTACCAGCTTTGGGATGTACAAACTTTAATAGTGTCGACGAGAGGGCAAAACATAATTTATTCCATTACAAAAACCTTTTGGGACATTATTGAGAATGGTCGTTTTGCGGTTATTGTTCATCGTTACTGCAGGGCTGACGGACACATTTTTTTGCACTCAGGGGTCATGTTTGATTTTTGTTTTTTAATCTGCTCTGAAAAAATTAAGAGATCAGTGCAAAATAATCCGCTTCTCTATAAAACGCCTACACACTCCTGTTAAAGTGGCACTTGTGATTAAAAATGAGACCACATTAAATAATTTCTAATTACTAACAAATTATAAACACACCTGTTTTACTTTGTAGACAAAGCCTTTTGGTTTTGTGGTATGACTGACTGATATCTGGAACAAATAAATGAACCTTTTTTTCTTTTTAATTCTATAATCAACTGAAAATATAATTTGCCAAACCACACATACAATTCAGCTGCTTTATAAGTTTCCTGAACTTTTTGATTTGTTTTGCTTTCCTAGCAGAACCCTGAATTTCCTATTTCGCTAACACTGACTGCTATTTGGAACGGCTCATATTACTTTTATATAAAATGCCAAATTGAAGAATTCCACCACTACAAGCATAATAATAAATATACAGTTAGAAAGGTTGGTGTTTTGTGAACTTGGGCATGTGTGGAAAAAGTGATCACATACCACAGGATGCACGTTTAGTGTGTGTCATCTATTTGCAACACCTTCCATGATGTTTTGGACTTCCTGTCTAGAATTAGAGGTTGCATGAACATGGAAAACAAAAAGAACACTTTCCATTTGTAAAACCAACTACGCTTGGAATATGAAATTTTTAATGACAACATAAAATACAGAGTGCTTAGAAAAAATGCAACAATACAATAATTATAATAATTGCATAGAACTTTTAAAAGCAGACTTGACGTGAGATGAAAATTCCCGCCGCAGTGAAGTGCTGAGTGAGGCTGCAGACGTTTTAAGCTATTCAAAACAGTATACAGGAAGTAGAGTGCCTGTCTGTTGCATTTAGATTGCCGCAGTGCTCTTGAGCAAGATGCATACTGCCTTGTACCATAGGACAATGATTATTACAAGATGAAAATTGGAACCCGCACAGCAAAACTGTACACCTTTTTTTTTGTTAGCCATGTTAAAGTTGCAATTCACTCCATTATTGCTTCTATTCTCATATATGTACTATATATATATTTATTGTATTCTCATTGTCATATTATGACATCTGAATTTTTTTTTTTTTTTTAAAAACAAAAGAAATATGATTTTAGTTCAAAAAAATAACCTCATCTGGAGGCACTTTTAGGGTTGGGCTAACAAATCAATGAAGAAGACTTACAATTTGGATTCAAAACAACACTTTCAGCCATTAAATTTAATTTTTGCTTCTTTGAAAATATTTCAGAGTGACGCCACAAATAAATAAATAAAATATTAAACAACCCAAACAACAATTAATGCATGAATGAAAATATATTTCAGAAATGAGCATTTTTTTCATGCACATCGGCTTGTTAAGCATTAATCAATGAACGTGATTATCTTATTTAATATTTGAATATATTTACAATGCTACAGATGACCTGTAATAAAAAGCTGCATGAATGTTTGACATCAAACATTCAGCTTTTTTATGAGTCACATGTAACATTGATGGGGGTGGGAGAACTTTGATATGACTTAAAACTCTATATGTATAGTACAGAGCTTAATATATCAACATCCTGGCTGCACAACAAACAAATGATGGCAAAGGGGGAGAAACTGTTGAAATGGTAACAAGCACACAACGGCGGACCCGATAGCTTCCTGTTCAGACTTGAGCATTAAAAAAAAAAAAACAAAAAAAAAAAGCTGAGGCTGCCGTGACCTTGGTTTTTGTTGGGGTTTTTCTTTTTTGTTCCACTTTCTGGGTGAAAAACGTTCACAGTAGCGTCCGGTGAAATAGGCCATGTGCGTGAAAATGCGAGTGCGTGCGTGTGTGGTTGCAGACATGAAATGCATCCTTTACAAAAATCACGTGATTAGTTTTTATGTGGGTGGGGGACATTTTTTAAGGGAGATGAGTTTCATTAAGACATATGCAGTGCTCTGCCACCATCTTGGTGTTGAAGGAATTGAAGAGTTTCATTTAGATGGGAGGGGGGGGGGGGGCAATTTTTGATGTACCGTGAGATTTCCGATATATGTGCCTTGGCTCAAGAAAGATTGGAAAACATTAACTGTTAACAGCTATATGTATGTATTCTGAAATTCTGTGGCTTTGTGGGCAACTCTTCGAAGACATTCTTTGACATGCACGCATGTAAGACAACCACACACACATACATACACACACATAGCTTGTTCTGTGTTCAGTGGGCGCCCCCGCCGCCTCCGTCGTCCCACGTGCAGTCGTTCTTCTGCTTGGCCAGCTTCCTCACCACCCTCTCCAGCTCTTTGCGAGACTTCTGCTCCTCCTCCAGAAACTGCTTTATCCATTTGTTCTCCTGCCACATCACATCATTTCAGAGATGACAGATGGCATTAAATTGTCGGGATGATTAATCTGTCAGGCTTTAGTGATACTAGTCATGTTTCACAAAGGATAAAGAATATATGCCTGCGAGTATCGTGATACTGTCTGTCTCAAAAAATTGTTTTCCAGTTAAAACACATTTTTTCATAAACGGCTAAGCCACTTAAATTTAAAAGCGGCACTGTACAATTATTATAATCCCATGTTAGATCACATAAAAGTATTTTGCATTTTTCCCACTGGGGAAAATTTGTTGAAATTAAGATGGGTTGAGAAAAAGTACAGCTACCGCCACTAACCACAATCAAACATATTGTTAAAGCAATGCAATTAAAGCGACAAATACCTTTTTCAGTTCATGGACCTCGTCCTTTAAAGCATACATTGCATCAACCAGACTCCTGGAAGAAAAAAAATATATATAAATTACAGCCTCCGGTTTTGAGTAGGGACTGGGTATATCTGCAAAACCAGCGTAAAATGCACCCTTAAATAAATCTGTATTATATCATATATTATTTGTGGTTGGACTTTGCAGTGGGGAAGAATTGCAGAGCATTATACTGAAAGCTGTTTCTACGTAAATTCTGGCTGAAGCTGGGATGCAAATATGCGCTTACTTTTCCTCAATGACCGTCTGCCCGTTGCTCTTCATCTCCTCCACAATGATCTTCTCTTCCTCGGGAAGGAGCACCTGAGGCCCGCAGTCCTTACGCACAGCTACACAAACACACACACAGACACTTTGATGCAGCAGAAGGTAAGAGTGTGGCGATAAAAGATGAATACGAACGTGTGCTGGTGGAGTGCAGGCTGGCCCCTGTGCAGTAGGCCTCGATCACCCTCAGAATCTGAGCGTCCTCCTCCAGAGCCACCGTGCCTAGACAGAGTTCATCCATTATCTCCGCTTTTAGCATGTTTGTTTCTAACATGCAAAGTGACGTGAACTTGTCGGAACAGGTTATGTTCCACTTCAACGACATCAAACATGAAAATATCTAATTTTGTAATTTTCTTTAGTCCTACTTCTTCTCATGTGAACCTCGTCATCCGAAGGCTTCCTTTCCTTCTTTCTGTTTCCAGGCAGGAACTTCTTCATGGGACGTGGACTCTTGCTGGAGTCCTGCGGGAGCAAGCGGAAGGCAGTCGGTGGGTCTCTTGTTACACGCCCCAAAAAAGCAGCCAAGACTGCACATCAAATCAGTATTGCGCAATCTCTCAGAGGTTGAAAAGGCAGCAAGTGCACGGCGACAGCAGTGACCAAAGCGGGCAGGTAAACGCACCCTGGTAAAACCTTTTCCTGCGCCCTACGGCTAAAACGCGTTTGAGGAAATGTGGGATTGATTTTACTACAATGCGTCATTACTCAAAGGCATTTCATAGGCGTCAGGGCAGGGGAAAAAAACCAAAACAAAAGCTTTACAATGGAGGACATGTTGGCAAAGCAATGGGAAGGAAGCAGGAGTAAACATTTTGACTGTTTTGGTTGTAGAAAGTTTGCTGACTCAACGATTGAGTTAGTTGCGTGACACCGCTGACAACTCAAAACACTCTTATCTCAGATCTGTTTCCGCACCGACTGAATTGAAACGGCAATAATCTGTTCCTACCTCACCAAAACAAACAAAAAACATTTATTACTTTTTTTTAGAATAAGAAAACGACTGCTCTCATTTGTGGACTATGTTTTGTGTGGTACACAGCGTGCCGCCAAACGATTGGTTTTATATAGCGCTTGCTAATGAGCAGACACATTTTGATTGAACATGTCTCTATGGTCTCTATCATCTTTCCTCGGGCTACCATCATTATTGTCTAGGCCTGCTTCAAGGCTATTTAGTGCAGAAAATAAAGAGCGCAGCACACATGCAGGCTTTCACAGGAAACCACATTGAGGAAGGAGGAGTTATGCCACTTCAGCAACTGGGTGCACACACTTGCTTACACACACCACCCCCCTTCCCCAAAATTACATACACACAGGACTCTAACCTTACCTTCATGATATAAGACATCCTCTACAGAAGACGGTGGGGAAAGAGAAAAGAAGTGCGTGAAAATATGACGGGAGAAAGGTGTGATGCAGAGATAATAGAGTCAAACATTTGCACACCACAGAAACACCCTCCACTTTTTCGTTGCTCGATTGTATATGGTGGTGAAGAGATGGAGAGAAGGGCAATGCATCGTAAGACTCAAGCATGCCGTCTGTGGATTCAACCTGATTCAGTTTGCTTGCATCACGGACGGAGGTCATGCAAATAGAGAAGTAGGACATGCGAGAGAAATTCTTTCCATGTGAATGCTGCAAAGGTTTTTTTGCTAGTATTTTTTATTTATTTATCAGAAAAGAAATCTATACGCTCAAAGGCCAGTAAATTAGGTGCAAATTAAGAAAAGAAAAAATCTACATTTTTACTTTGTGATATAATTATATTTATAAATAGCTAGTTATTTTATTAATAAAAAGGTTAAATGAGTTAAAACAAGAAAGCAAAGACTTTGTTACTTAAATAAACAATTTAATTTGTTGCATTACTTATGATTAAATTTATCATTTATATCATCAATTCATTCAAATAGACATTATTATCTTACTATTAAAATAAATATCTTTATAAATTTTAAATACATATTCCAACTTTTTTTTGTTTTTGTAATTGCCTGGCCCATGAGTCGGATTTTAAAAATTATACGTGGCCAGTGAGCACCAAAGTCTGTCCTCCCTGCTCTGCAACCTCTTACCTCTTTGTAACCCAACGCGGCCGAGGGTTTGAGGGGAGGTGCTGGGCGCAGGCAGCTGAGTGACCAGGGCTTGCTCATCTTTGGTGGTTCCAGGGGCCCGCGGCTGACGGCGCTGAAGCTGCCAAGGTGGGACATGTGAGTGGGGGCGCCCACCATGCTGAGTGGCTTACCCTCCACCGTCTGTGGGGGGGAAACAAATGCAAAGGTACATGAGGAATTTATGCACTGTGCTTCGGTTTTGTGTAGGATCTATTTTGTGCTACGTTGAATGCATGTGCTAACCTTGAAGTAATACTATTTCATTTACATTGCATTTCTCACAGACAGGACTCGGAGTGATTTACATTGTTCCAAGTTCAGAATTTGATGACTATCAGTTTTGAAATAGCTTGCGGTGAAAAAAAATGCAGGAAGTGGTCATAGTGATAATGAGTTCATCTAAATGGTGGCCTGACGGTTTCTCAAGCTCAAACCTTCAGGATGGTGCCTGCAGGGCTGCCTCCTTTAGTAAACGGCTGCAGGTGCTCCAGCCACTCTTGCAGCTCCTGGGCACTACTACAAAACACCGTCACACGCTCCATCATGCTTCCTGCAGAACACACGCTTTTTTTTTAGCACAAAGAGTTGAACGAGACCACATCCACTTCTAGGAATGCGTGTCTCTTTTGTAGAAGTGCAGCTCCGGCGCTTCACAACATTCGAACCTGTGATGTCGAAGGCAAAGTGTGCATTGTCTGCATCCTCCACGTGTCTCGTTACAGTGGTGCCCGGCAGTGGCAGTCGTCCCTGAGGAAAGATATTAGACATGAAATCAAGATTTGTCCTCTCTTTTCCAGTGAGAAAAGGGACTACCTAGAAAATGATCTGACATGACCAAAGAAGCGCTGGGTTTTGAATTTTGTGGATTTTTAAGCTCTGAATAAGATCATGAGCATTTGCAGCTAATAGCCAGACGCAAATTTCAGTATAAGACATGCTGGTATCTGGTGTTGTAGTACTGGAGTGCTGTCGAAACTCAGTTTCACTTTCTACCACTAATCCACTTGCCTGCATTCAACTTTTGCTAGCTTTAGACTTTTGATCTGGAAAACTCAGCCTTGCATCGGCTATTTCTGTTTTTTAGCACCTGATATTCAACAGTCAATTCTTGTTTTGAAAATACAGTGGTGCCTCAACGTATGAGTCCATTGTCATTTGAAATACACAATACTTTTGTTTTATGTTTGGTTTGGCATGAAACCCAAACTTGAAGAAGTTTCCACTACCTGCAAGTACTGCTTGTTGTGAAGCGAATAGGGGAAGTTCACTGCCAAGGCACCACTGTACTAAATACTGTTGCACAAGTGAAATAAACACGCACGCCGGAAACAAAACTTTGCGGATGACTTTTGTGTGAGCAGATTTTACCTGATAAATGAAGCCACTCATGCGAGAGCTGGTGGAGAGCATCACTAACACGTTGGGGAAAAGCATCAGGTAGCGCTCATCTTTGTCCTAAAAGAGACGCAAACTTTAAATGAACATTCACATAGGCACAAAGAATACCAATTACTGTAACTGTATTTTATATTTTAATTATGTGTACTTATTTTGGCGTTATAGTATTTTTTTAATCTCACTGGGCTCACTGTGCATTAATGAAACTAACACAAAAGCTACTGCTAGCTGGGTTTGCATGTGAAAGGGAAGTGAAATATGTTGAGGGCGGTGGAGGACGTCAACATTATGACTAGTGCAATGGTAAACACTGAAACGTGCATTTTGTGCTATCTTCCTCCAAGCCCCTCATCAAACCAGACCCTGACAAAGAAAACCCACAAGAAAGGCGATGTTGCTCTTTCATGGGCTTCTGTTTTGTGAAGATACTCACTAAGTTCTCTTTGGAGGCTTTCGCACTTGATGTTGAAGCAAACTATGTGATCGTTAACGGCTCTTCAACCACTCGCTCACCTCACTGGAGCCAGTCCTCATGTGGACTTGGGACGTGTAGAGCACGTGACCCAGACTCTTCATGCTGTCTCCATCCCAGCCGCGCACCTGTTCCGACAAGATTTGCAGTTCTAGGTTCTTGCGCTTTCGCAGGTCCTGGCACTGCGTCTAAATAGAAAGATTAATTGATGAGTAAAAATAGATAAATAAATAAAACCCACAGTACCATGAAAAATTTGGTGGTACTTAATTTTTAAAGAAAAACATTGTCTGAATATTTTTTTTTTTTCCCCAAACAAAAACCAAGTCATGGCAAACTTTTCAACAGCAACTGAAACCTAACTCCCTATTTTAAAGCACTTAGAAATTAATTAATTGTTGTAACTTGAAATCAGTTGAAGTTGGTAGCACAATCTGGAGCCCATATGTAATTTCAAATAAATGCTAAATGCTTTTCCTGCACAATGGATTTGCCATGGAGAAATCACGAGGTGACTTTTGAGCCTCATGCAGAAAATAAAATATGCTCTCACACACTCACCACTAAACACCTGAACGCCGCTGTGGCCTTTACAATGTCAGAGAAGTCTGGGTGGGCTTCCTGTGGTGAGGACATAGATCAAGTACACGTGAGGTTGATATTTGTGCAGGAAGACATAATGATGTCGATGATATCTCTACCTCCACGTGTCTCTCCAGCTCTTGCAGCAAGGTTGGGTACTTGTCCAGTCTCATGAAGGGCTTACTGAGGCTGGTGGTCAGCGTCAGAATGCCCGGAGCGCTGGCGCCTTGGCTCTCCATAAACTTGTCAAGGTCCTCGCTAGGGAGGGAACCCACAAGCCTTCATGTCATTTCATTATTTCATAGCCTGACATGTTTGCCACAAAAGGACAGTAACGGCTGAAAGTTAGTCAGCTAGCTTTGTTAGCTAGTGGTGGATATTTGTTTGCAGTCTGGATGTGGAGTGTTGATCCAGGCTCCAGTAACATCATCATATTTGTGAAATTGTAAAAATAGTTGTCAAAGGGGTCAAAAAAGGCAACTAAATATAGCTACGGCGTTGCCAAGTTGGCAACACTGACTAGCTGTGTGTAGCTTCTCTGTATGTCTTTGGTATGACCTGGTTTTCATGGTAACAGCACTTGGCAGTGGCATTACATGCCAAAACGGTGTGATTGTGATATGAATCAGAGTGTGAGAAGTGGGTTTTAAGTGTGCTGTCATTTTTTTCCATTTGTATATTTTGCCAGAGGAAAGTCAGAGCACGTATGAAGCCATTTGTGAACACTTTTAAATTGTGAAACAAAGCTCACAGTATGTCAACAATTAAAGCATTTCCAGAAACACCTATTTTCCTAAACTCAAGGTTCCACTTTCTAAGGAAAATGTGCATAAATTGTGGGAATGTAAATGTTTGACAAACACCTGAGTAACATGAAAGCCTTCATTGAAAACATTTCCACGGTAAAACATTGTGACTTATGTACCTTTTATGGTTACTTGAGCCTATGGAACAACTTCATAACCGCTGATGTGGCTAAACAGCATAAGCAAGATAACACTCCCCAATACCACATGTGGCATAAAGTGGAAAACTCAAATTTCAATCTCAAATAAATAAAATAATATCACAATCAAAAAACTTCAGTGGTGTTGTTGACGACAGTGGCGGAAAAGAACAAGCGAATCACTCTTTTATGCTTTCAAAAGACATAACATCACGTTAGTATACGAACATCATCCTCGACATTTTCTTACAAATCGCACAAATATGATTTACATCAAAGATTATATTTTGTACTTTTCGAATACCGACATGGAATATTTTAATTTTCTAATTTGTTTTTCTTGTTTAGTTTAAGTTATTCATTTATTTTACATTATTTAGATATAAAACAGGTTGTTAGTTTTGGGCCCTCCTCAATTATTTATAGGTAAAAATTGCTGTTGAGATTATTTAATTTTGATTTAACTTCCTCAAAATGGCATCTTTTTTTACCAGTGGAAATGAAATCTGTCACAAAGACATAAGGATAAAAGCGCGACACCTAGTGGCCAAAAGTCACACTGCAACCGTCTATATCTAATGAGTTAAAGTACACTTAAGATCAACAATTAAGCGTTCAGTTAGCGATGGATTGCAGCAGTGAAGATCTGAAGCGCATGATAGCAAGACATTTCGAATATTTTGTCCCGACCATGCATCTCAGTGAGATATACTGAGATCAGAAATCATCATTCCCCATTGTAATGATTGGAAATGCCAATGGGAATCTACGTATTTCAGCCTTCCATAAAACACCAACAAAAACCTGGGAGCTTGTTTTGGAAAGAAAAAAAAAGCTCTACAGTATTGTGCTTTATATAAACATTCTTTTTAGATTGCTAGAAATTAACTCACACTCGATCAGAACTTCCACAGATTATTTGAAAAAAAGTTCAATTTTCCAATATCTTTTCCAAGATGAGTACAGTGAATAAATGTTTATGTATGTAAATGCATGGAAAATGCGTATGTATAGTGTAGAAAAATACATTGGTCACTGACCTGTGATCCGTGAGGATGCAGACGGCTGAAGGGTGGCTGGAGCAGTAGGCCAGGTAAAGAGACTTGATCTGACACATCACATTCAAGAAGCATCCAGCCAGCCGCTGTTGGCCTTCTGGAACTCTGCAATGACAATGTCAAGGTCAGGCGAGTGGCGTGACAAGGGAGCGCAATAAAAAGAACAAACAGAGAAAAACCAAAGGCGACGTCCGTGTTTTATTTCTCTCTAAAGATTAGCTCTGGCAATGAGAAAGCGGTTAAAAAAAGAAAAGCTTGCATTTGAAGTGTTTTTTGAATTTTGCCATAAATGAATGTAGAGAGTGATAATGAGGTCATCATTAAGAATGAACTGTATCAATAAACTGTGACTTACTTTATACATTCCTCCAAAGAGACGACCAGGCCCTGCTGGAAGGTGAGGATCTCCTCCAGGTTTCCACACAGGGTGGTGCTGTCTGCACTACTCAGCCTGCAGACAGTCAATCAACAGTAAAGTAACTTAAGGGGCATCTATATATTCCACTAGGCTGGACAAAAGCTGGCAGAAGTAGGTTCATTGGCTAAATTAATATTTAAAAAGTAGTGTCTAAACTGGTGAGAACAAGCCTCTGACATCTCGCTTACTTGTCGCTGCTTTGTAACGGTCGCAGGTAACAACTCAGCAGCGTTTGCAGCTCTTTGACAAACTCTCGCTCGTGCTCCAAGATGTCCTGCACCACCTGAAAAAAGCAAAACAGCCACAGTGGCCCGGCATTCATAACTAAGTTGTTAGTCCTAAATATACTTTATTGTTGATATTTTATAGGAATATTTTCAATTCATCATATGCTTAATTGAATTGAATGTATTTTTACTGAAGTTTGCAGAGTAATGGGTGCAATTTAAGGGCAGCCAGGTCAAAGACCTTTGCTAGGATTAATTCATTTAAAAAAAAAAATGAATGGCCATCTAATATATCTTTGCTGTAAACTCACCACACTGTAGTAGCTTTTGGTCAGCTGAGCTCCTTTAGGAGACACGGGTTTTTCTACAGGAGAGATATTGGCAATGATTTTAATGCAATCATTCCCAATTATTGTCATCACACCCGCCCCCCCAAGAATAAAAACTCGAGTCACTCCGACTCACCACAGGCCTTGACCTCACGCACGTAGTTGCTTGGGAACCATCCCGTCTTTCCGTTGAGGTTGCCCTCCCACCAGCCGCCTTCCTCCTGCCGCGTCACGACGATGACGTCGCCTTTGCCGAACGACAGCTCGTCTTCGTTGTTCTGCTTAAAGTTGAAGCGGGCCTTCACTATCAGCTGCCCGTTGCTGCCGCCGCCATTTTCTGACATCTCCTGTCAAGTGGGTGTTTTCATAAAGGAGAAAGTCACTTACCTCTTAGGTTCATCCAGAAATTATAACGGGAATTCAAATATCCAGAACAAGGATGTAGAACATACCGCAGATTTGGATTGTCGCCGCAGAGAGCCTTTGGACTTGGCAGAGGAGATTGTGTGCGAGGAAGCCGTCGGACTAAGTGATTGGGTGCCCGGCTGCGGACATGACCTCTCTGCAGCACTGTCTGTGAACACACAATATGCAGCCCTAGTTATTTGGCTTGCTTGTATTGTTCAAACTCTAGGCATGAGGTAAGGGTCAAACTGTCTTGACACGACGTCTGACTTTCTGTCTAATGAGATGAATTGATGTCCAAGATGTGTGAGCATTTCACAGTGAGACAGAGTTCAGTGAAAATCCCTGCTCTAGCCATCCTGTGCGGAATTTGCATCTTCTCCCTGTGCTTGCGTGGGTTTTATCCAGGTACTCAGACTTCCTGCCACATTCCCCAAATAGTCCTGTTAGGTTAAGTGAAGACTATTAATTATCCCTACATTTGCTGGTTAGCCAACTGAAAGCTATTTCCCTAAAGAAACGGTGCAGCCATTCCGAGTAAGTATTGGCTAAAAAAGAATGATCCCATGAGAGAAGACAGAGGCTTCTTTTGTTGGACCAACCAACATATCTCATGACTGTTGCACTGCACATCAAGTTTGCAACACATATTTGGTATACATATAAAAACGAAATCAGAGCGACAGAGAAATCAAAACACCAAAGTAGCGGAGTCCACAAGACGAATGATTAAAATGTATCGTATGTATCCTCCGAGCATTTCGGTTATTTCTTTTCAAGTTGAAGTTCTGTCAAAAGTGGACAATGGGTAGCTTTGAAGAACTTCTGTAGCCTGCCGGCCAAGCTCCAGATACTGCAACGCACCTCCACTATCACTGTGTCCCGATCAAGTGAAAACCAGACAGTATGTCTTTGAACGAATGTTTTCCTTCAGCTACGGTATGAGTGTGCAGCAGCACTCGGTAACGTGCATGGGAAGCAGATTTTCTCCGACAAGAAAGCGCTGACAAAATAACATTGAGGCTGAGGAAAGAAATTGAGCAGAGACCAGTTCTACCTCGTGGAGCAATTAGCCCCAAAGCACAGCAAATATTTCTAGTTGCGCCATTGAAGTAGAATGGAAAAGTGTGTTCCTCTCTCTGTCTGTATAACAAGGCGCTATTAAATTTGACATTACTGATTCCGTGTAACACCAAGCCCTCATTTGAACAAAGCAGGATATTAGTCTTGTATCAAACACAGCAGGCAAATATGGCACCCAGCAGGACACAAACACACACCAGCTGGCCTCTGCCAGGAAAGCCAATCAGCTTGATCAAATGTTGCATGACACAAATTGAGCAACACAGATTGTGTTGTTGCCTCTTAACCCGCCAAGTGGCACAGTTTGCCGCAGTACAATTTGAAACCTTGCGATGACGAGTGTTTCCCTGTGGAGTGTGCGATGATGGCTGCGGAAGCTACACAACACAGTACAGTGTCACCAAAGCCGCCAATTCGGTCAACGAAGTCGAGGAATGCCAAACAGTGTGTGTGTGCGTGTTCTTGCCAGTCCTGTTGACTTCATAGAATTTGAAATGAATTGAAGTGGCAGTCTTAACTGTTATTATCATATTCACAAACCTATTAAGAGTAGCCATGCCTGTTTTATTCAACTACATTTCCCCCCAAAATGATACCTATACTCTGACCCGTTATTCACAAATGACTGTTTCTTGAGGAAGGAAAGTCCATTAAAAAGCAGCAGCACCTTGCAAGAAGTCATTGTGACCTTTGTGCCATTTTGCTTTTGTCACAATTATACAGCCCACATGAATAATTGATTAATTGTGGAAAAACAGTTGAGGCAATCGATGGTGTAAATTCACTGCGGCCTTGTTTTGCGAAGCAGCGGGATGCTGGAAGGTCACGGAAGGACGACAGCTCTTACCTTGCGTGGCAAAGTTGACGGCCAGCAATGTGGTCAGGACCTTGCCGAAATTCTCCCCGCTGTAAAGGCACTCAGGCTCAAAGCCCTGGATGCGAGACAAAAAAAACCCACACAAAAATCAAATACGAGTGTCACAATTACAAACAGGGTGTCATATGTCAATAATTGGATGCACAGTTGAACACGCACACGATCTGAATGAGTCTCGTCCGTACGTGTATAACCAGTGGCACATGAAGCGTGACCCATATTCTGTGAATTAGCGGTCTATCAAACAGCTAGACACCATTACGATTCACTGCACACGCACACACGCAGTGCCGCGTTTCAGGCAGCTATCTCATTTCCTTCCGAGCCTAGGGTTTCACATTTTAAATAAAACATCTTAAATATAGCGTTTGAGTGGCACCGCTTCAATCTTGTTATGTCTGACAGCCATCCCATCTTCATCCTCACAACCTGCACAGAAGAATTCCTTATGCGCACAAACAGGAAAGCACAATCTTGAATTCTGATACAACTATTATTCAGGTCATAATAAACATACTCAACGCATAAGTAAGAGGGGGGACGGCAACGGAAAAGGGCTCCATCCCCTCTGAGCCTTCGCTTAGTCCTTGGTAACTCTCTAATAGTGCCTGGTTGGCACCTAGCAGGCGCGGATGGGTTAAGCAGCTCAGCGAGAACAGAATCTTGTGGGGGGAAAAAAAATCTAAAATGTATACTGACGTTATGGGCTCCCTCTCTACCAGTCAAGAGGCAAGCAGCAGCATTTTCGACCAACTGGAGATGCTTGCTGTCGATTTTTAGTCGACAGCAAGTGCCACAATGGTCGCCTTTGAGATGGCTAAAAATGGGTGAATTCTGCTGCTTAACTCATATTCCACAAAAACAATATTAATCACAATGCAATGTTGAGGCTAGTGGGCACATACAACATTATACTGCCAAGAATTTTTTGGAGGTTGACTTCCTCTTTAACGCATGAAAACAATATCGAAATAATTTGCGATTTGTTACATAAGTATCTCTTTTTTTGGTTTTACTTTAGAGTGTGAATACTTTTGCCTCCTCTGCTCCAAAAAAATCCAACATGGGATCACATTTACTCACCTCCGTGTGCGTTTGTGATACCTTCATGCAAGTCAGGCGGCACAACACGGCAGGTCGTCCAAAAAGTTCTCAAACGTATCCGCAGGGTATCATATGATGCGCAAATGTGAAACGGCAAGTGTCCTAATTTATCGGACATGACAAGAATTCAAGTCCTGCCATGACCACAGAGTCATACACGCTAATAAATCCCATTCGGCTAAGGAATGGAGCAAGAGGCCTTGAGCAGTTCATGCCGCTTCCTCTTTCAGCGTATTAGTGCAGAAGTGAAAACAGTATGACTCGCCTCTTTGTGCAGGCAATGGATAAACAGGCACTATTTGCTGCAGCGGCGAGACAAAAAAAAAAAGAAGTGATCACGTCAGTGACCAAAAGATGGGCAGGGCTGTCTTGAGGGCCTCAAGCTGGTTGGCCATAAGCTGCTGCTGGCTTCACAAGGTCTAATTATGGGCTGAGGGGCACCTCCCATACATAACAAGCCAGCTGGGCATCGGGCGTTTCACCACGCCACAGTGAAGTGAGTAAGGCTGGCACGAAGCAGATGATGTGATTCAAAACCAGAGCGTGATTATCTTTAAAATTGTAGAGGACGTGTCCAGTGTGGCACACAGCGGGGGAGAAGACACTCCCAACATCTGCAACACATTCCCTCTATGATAATGGAAGCATTCTTCAAAGAAAGACCAGGACATTTCATTGCATTACAACTTGTACGACAGCCCTTATTATTTACTACTTCCATCGCATTGCTTGTGTTTTGCTTCTAATCTAATACGATTTATTTTATCTTATCTTTATCAAGTCAGGTCACACATTTTACATTGGAAATAATACCACGACACGTTCAAAAAATGAAACGAAAAGTAAAGGATCCACAGTAAAACTTCACTTACTGTATATGTGGTTCAGGGTTTGCAGATTTACTTATTTACAAATAATTTGGGAGATTGAAATTTTGGGCGAATTTGAGGGAAGGCTCAGACCATACAGGCAGGGAAACACTTCATACTGAAATAATAATTTACTAAAAAATGAAGGGCCGGTTGAGTTTATGTACATAACTTTCAGACCACAGTGAAATCAGATCATTTCCCACAGCACACATTTAATAAAAAAGCTAAATTAGCTAATGAATATAAAACGTATACCTTCCTCATGTATGTTTAAATGAAGCTGACAGTTTTTAGACTGTGAACTAAAATTAGCAACTGGGAACCGAAACAACTGAGACAGACATTTTTTTGAACAATTGACTAAAATAATAACAATTTTTACCACAATTGCGATACGTTATGGAAGTTAACGACAATATATCGCCCAAGAGAAAGTACAGTATTCTGCTCTAAAAAAAATAAAAATTAAATAAAAAGTGGTATTGGTGCTTGCCTAATGGGATAAAAGTAAAAAGTAGGTAAAAAATTAGTACCCAAATAAAGTACTGATACCTGAAAAGTCTAATAAAATACAATCCGAAATATTTGTACTTCGTTACTTCCTGACGGACAGCACGTCTGTTTATGTGGCTCGCTCCACATGGACGGACGTGATGAGAAACCCGATACAGTCCAAGCAGGCTGAGCGGATCACAACACAAGCAAGCGGGTCTAATAAGTCCACTCATGGGAAACATGCACCAGGCTTAGAAGGCTAATAAGTCGACGCCGACACGGTGGCAACGTTTCGTCGCAAACTTACCTCCACTTTCAACGATGAGCATCCTCTGAGAAACTCTCGAATGTTGCCTATGCAGTCGGCTTCGGTTCTCGGATCCGGGCAGTACTGAGCACAAGCAGACGGGGTAGAAAATATCAGCACTTTTGAACGCGGGGGGTACGCAATACTTTTTGACAGAAGTGACTCGAAGCTAATGCCATTAAAGTCAAGTTAGAAGTGGTCGTAGGAATGCGAGTTTATGAAATATGGAGTCAATCCGCGTCCTCTTCGTCGAAACATTGCCATTGATGACATCAGCATCAAGCTAACGCTGAGATGTAAACATCCGCTTACTTGCACGACTTTCAAAATAAACTATATGGTAAAGTTTGATTGCAGATAGAAAACTGAGATGCCGCGAATTGGAGTCAATCATACCACAAATAATATGCCAAAACTGATAAATGTAAGATAATCGGTGGAACAAAACGTTATTGTCCATGGATTATTTTACTACTGTTAATATTATTTATCAGGCTTGATTAATCCTGCAAAGCCACCCAACACTTTCCTGTGGGTTGACATATTGCCCGTTGAACACAACTTTTTCTTTCTACATTAAAAAAAAAAAAAAAAAAAAAACTTGAGCGATGTTTCGGTATTATTGTTACGCATATCCTGTTTGATACCATATTACAGTTTGTCGCCAACTTTACCAATCAAGAGGTCGAAGTTGCAACCGGGAAGAACCTTCGAGGAGGAAGTGACGAAGCTTGTCCGCAAACTATCAATTTTGCCATCTATTGGTCTTTTACGTTTAAAATAAACCCACATCGCCGTTAATTAAACACAGTAACTATACATACGGTGTTGTTTCACTATATTTAGAAAAAAAAGAAGGTTCTTCCGGCTTCTGTTCACACTGGTGCACAAAAGTGGCGTCGACAATGCGGAACATCATCAAAGTATTTCTTAGCAATATTGTAGCAGATGTTGCACATTAGCTTCGACTCATAAGCGACGTCATTAAAAGCAAAAAGTTCCTTGCAAGTTTTAATATGGGCGGCATGTACGTCTGTGTTCACATAAAACCCCTCCCTTCTCGTCTACTATCAGATCATATTATGTCAATTTATCACCCCCCTCCTTTTCTACCTTGGCAGTAAAACCGGGTACAAGCCTCTCGACCAGCTTGCAAAGTACGAGGCCATCCTTCAGCGAGGCTTTCAAGAATTCCTCCGGGTCAGCAATGTTCTTCTTGGGTGAGTCGAGCACTCCCAGCGATATCAACCACGTTACGGTCTGCTCCTCGGGGTTCATGGCGCCGTCAGACGTGCATTATCTTGGGGACGGTCGTCCTCCACCTCCGGTGGTCTGGTTCCTTATTGGCGTGTGGTGCACCTCGTAACCCCGCACTTCTGCTTGAAGTTCGGCAAGAGGCGTCAGAGAGGTGGGGGTAGGGGCTGGCTGTGTTACTACATGCCAAAAGTGATGATCACCCCTGCTGGTAAGAAGACACCTCAACAATAGACCAGAAGTGCACTGCAAGTACAGTACTGCTTGTTTTAACTGCCCCCCCAATCATCAATGGAAATGAATGACAAAAAGTGCTGTATTTTAGTAAATAAATGATATACAGATTTGTTTTTAGTGTAATTAATGGATGTTGGACCAAGGCCTAGTCACAAGTCAGAGATTGTCCTTTTGATTTAGCAACCTAACAACAGTGCAGTAAACATTTCTCTTTAATCATTTTGTTTAATCTTTCCAATGGCATTGGATTGTACTAGATTGGTGGTGGAGCAGACTCTTTTTGTGTGGTCTTCTGTATTGAGATTATTGTAGCAAACTACAATTGCAATAAAACCAAAATGCCTGATTTTTTTTTTAGCTTTTTGTGTTGGGTCACCAATAAAAAACACTTCAAGACTTCAAAAAAATCCATTCCCTGCCACACTTTCATGTAATACTCAAAAAGTATTTTCCCAGGATCCCCACAGTTCCATCGTCATGGCCATCATCTTGCCCAGGTCTTCAAAAATGGTCTCCTTGATGACCAACTTAAGCTTGGAAATGAAGAATAACATCTCATTGAGCCAGGTTGGGCAAGCAGAACGGTGTCTCCAGCATGGGCATGTTTTTCTCAGCCAGGAACTGTCAGATGCTCAAGAGAGCATCTGTGACAGCATCAGTCCGGGCAACAATTCTTGCCTCTCTTGTGGCAAACGTTTACGTGGCAAACGTAACTGAATATTTTTGTGGATGAGCTGGCTGATCAACTGGTCCACGCCGAAAGGGAAAACTCACTAGCTTGAAGTATGTTTGTCACACCAGTCTGTCACACCTCATGCATATGTTCAACGACTTGACTCATACAATGCATGCACCAGGTCATGCGTGTTAAGGACTGATGCCGATTGGCTCGCCGCCACCACAACCACAAATAGCATCCGGTCACTAAATTCCAGGACAACAGACACCGTTGCCCCAATGGTTAACAACAGCACTTCGGCACAGAAATGCATAAAAATAATTTTCACACAAGGTGAATTATTTGAAGAGATGAGATCTCAAATTATGGCTCGTACACATAGGAAAAAACAACTTGTAACCAAAACACCAGTTGGGGGTCATTCGTAAGTCAAGGCACCACTATACTGCTGTAGTGTTTTCGCAACTTGTCAGACTAGGAAGCGAAGCTTGATGTATCAGCAAATTTTGGAAAAATACACAAAATATTCCAACTTAAACTTGAGGTCTACAGACCAGATCTGTATGTATATTTAGGGCGGTAGGAGTTCATCTGTAAGGACTCTGGGTTTGAAACTATCAGGTGACGAAACAAGTTTTCGCTTTAAATGTCATTATTTACACAAAAGCAGCTGTTTTTGCACATTATTCACACTTACATGAGCCTTAGATGTCTTTGTTGACAGTTTTTGTTGACTAAACCCGGACATATAAAACAAATTTGTTTCTTGGACTAAAATGACTTAAGAACAAGCATGATTCAAACTGGACTAAAACTGGGACTAAATTTCAAAATGGCTGATACTAGAATGCATGACTGATTCAAGTTAACCTCCACTCGGTTATCATTGTCCCCAGGTTTTAACCATCTTCTGTTGGGGTATGCTGGACAATCAGAGGTAGCATTTTGAAAGGGAATGGGTTCATACTGTAATTAAAGTTCAGGCCAATAGTCAAGTTGTTTATTCAAAACATTGGAGTTCATTTTGTTCCTAATTTGACAACACACTCAGCAGAGCTATTCCTTCGCCATTTATCCTGAACTACAAAAGTATTTGGAGTCAGTACTCAGCCTCTTCTCATTTTCCAGAAATCTTTCAACCAGTTGTCTCAGGCCAGTGGCAAGACACTAAAATGAAAAGAATTCAAGACATCAATACGCACATTCACAAGTATGGATTTACCCTAAGAGATGGATTAATCTCAGTACCTGCACCAACTGGAACATGAACGTCATTGGCCTACTGGTCCGAGTAGCCATGGATAGAGTTGTGGTGCGCATCAAGGTTAGTTTGCCTTGGAGAGTGTTCATCCTGCAACAAGATGACAAAATTAATCTCTGTCCGTCTCTTTAAGGTGTATTCATGAAACATAAAACATGGTGTTAAAAGTCCTGGGCTCCACTGCCTTCCACTTGAAAGATTGTTTCCAGTTGGGTGGTTACAATGGTGGTGCTCTTCCAGAGGTCTCCTTTGTTTGAGGAAAAGGTTTCTGACAATGGATGTTCATTTTATTGTCATTTTATTTACATTGACAAAGAAAGCCTTGGAAACACTTTTGTCTAGAGTTTTGAAAGTATTTCTCAACTTTGTTTACTTTCGACAAGTACTTCGATTAGACAAGTACTTGGTGTCAAAGGATCTCCATTTTGCAGGGTGCAGCTGGCAAAAAGAAAAAAAAAATGTTGCAAGCAAGAGACAAAAGGTCTTAGCTTGCCTTGGAGCTCGTTGCAGTTTTGACAAATTTTGCTCCAATTAATAGGCACGTTCAAGTGGGCATCCATTCTTTTGTGTAGTCCTTTGAAGCACTACGGTCTTGAATTGAATGACGACTGCAATACAGGAATAATGAAAGGCATTGACAGATGTGAAACAGAAGAGGTTTGCTTTGCTTACCAGCAGATGCCTATGGGTTCTTGTTGGATAGAAGCTTGCATTTGGTTGCTCTTGCCTTTGGTTTTGTTGGAGCGTGCCAGCGAATGACTCTAGGATGATGGATCCATTTCCAAGGGAACTACATTGGAACATTTTGACAGTGACATTCGCCTAGCCCTTTTAACACAACAGTGACCGATTTGTCTTTTGAGTCAAGTTCCAGAGCAGAGACTCACCAACTAAACTCGACAGTGAACTTTTTCTACGAGATGCAGATTCATGTCCAGGCTTTTGATCTTGTTGGAGTATTGATGCTCAGTGGTCAGGGTACAACTAGTGCTTTTATTAAAATAGGAAAGCCAAACTTATAGGGCATTGCAGGTTCCAGCAGCACTGAACGTTTAAAAAAAAAAAAATAGAACTCGGTCGCTGTACTGATACATGAGTAAGAGAGATTTATATATATATAAAAAAATGTGAACACATACGGAAAAATTGGGAAAGTGAAGACACAGTTTAAAGCTAAAACTCAATCCACAGATTTAGACATGGTGGGATTTTTTTTGTGTCAAACTTCTTCCACAACGATTTCAATGCTGCGACAGGAGTAACGTCTGCTTCAGAGAGATTTCCATGTCCATTCTAGTATCTGTTGCGAACCATGCCTCTGTCAGGTCGACTGCCTCCTCGGCCCCCGCGTGGCCCTCCACGGCTTGAGCCGTACGAATCGCGAGGAGGGTATCCTCTCTCGCCAGGGGGAGGGCCCCTCTCCTGCCTACCCATGCGCTCGCCACGGGGAGATGGGTAGGGCTCACTCCGACTGCTGTAACTGTCACGCCCGCCATAGCCATCCCGGGAGCTGCCGCCATAGTCATCGTAACGACCGCTTCCGCTGCCCCCACCGAAGGACGGTGGGGGGCCCCGTGAAGGTGGGGCGCTGCGAGAGTTACCTGCAGGGTCAACGGGTCAGGTAATTGGCAAGATACATTTGACATTTTTTCGGTTGTTCTTGCAGGTTTGGTTCTCTTTCTTTGCCAGTACACGGAATTCTGTGATGCACTAATTGAACCGATGGTTGCATTTACGTGAACCATCTGTCGGTGTTGATGGTAGATCTAAACTGACCACGTTTGTTGCAGACATTTGGGGGCAGTTGAGATCCAGCCACATGGAGTACTTGAGTTATTTGTTTCAACCTGCCATTGATTTCTGAGGCCACGTCTCCTTTCTAGAGCTCCAGGTTTTCTGAGTAGTCCTGATGGTTATTTGTGAAGGAAACTCCATGAGGGAGAGATGGGCAAGATTCTGTTTTGCGGTTTCCAAGGACAGTTTCTGGCTCCTTATGGTAGACAACTCTGGCATTATCAAAAAATGTGAGGCACATTTATCTTTTGAGGACTGCAGTGGCAGTAGAATTGGAACGCCAGTCAATGCTTGATCAACTCATTACTGAAAAACTAACATTGGTTGGCAGCAGCAAAGTATATGAACATTTTGATTGTGGTTTCCTTTGAGTTGCTCCCTTTTTGGAAATGAGGCTTGGTTATCTATGCGGCTCCTCTTCATGCCACTGTTGGTTCGTCTTAGACCTGTGTGGAAATATCTTACCGTAACCATCAAACGAGTCTCGGTACGAGCCTCCGCCGCCGCTGCCGCCACTCGAACGGTCCATGTAGCTTCTGGAATCTCGCCCTCCACCATAGCCATCGCGATCACTGTGATAGGTACAAAAAGTTACTCTATGATCATGTGGCTGTCGGCAATTATCCTTTGCAATTAACCCAAACTTCGTGCTGAACCTGTTGGTTGATTTTACTATTGTGCGTCAACATTTAAAGCCTAATGGGAGTCTCTGGTTTTTGGCATGTCTTCTAATCAGTCAATTTACAGAAGAATTTCAACCCTCCCTTAAACCACTTGAGGTGTTTTTTCTTTTTAACTCGTGTGTGTCATCTGTGACGTCTGCTGCATTGTGCTGGAAAAATATCAATAACAGAGATTAATCGATTTGACTCTCAGCACATTATAGAAAGACTTACTTGTAACCCCTTGACATTGAGCCATAGTCATCCCGGGAACTGGGGTAATCACGGTATGAATAATCTCTGGGAGGAGGTCCATAGTCTCGAGAATCTCTTGAATTATAATCTCGACTGGAGTATCTGCCAAAAACAAATCAAATTAAAACTTTCACTCAAGAGCATTTTAAACCATTTATATTTCCTCATAAGAGATCAAATGGGGTTTCAAATGCATTTATGACCAGTATTTGTTTGAAAAGATTAGGGGGGGAAGATTTAAAGTGGCCTACCCGTCTTTTGAATAATGGTCATCTCTGGGTGATGGGTAGTCATCTCTTCTGGACATCGAGTCTCTGCGATGGGGTGGGCCATAGGGGTCCCTGTCCCTTGACATTGGGGCTAAAAGCAAAGTTATGACATGAACGTTTTATCTGCACAATACAATTTCATGGGTGCAAGAATTAGTTGATTATCAAATATTTAGAATCTTATACTCGAAATTTTGGTTGGACTGTCCAAATCGTTATTTCAATTTGTAAACCAGTAAATATTCTCTAATATCTGTCATCTTCCATGAAAGCAGACTGATTTTCTTGACGTATAATGAAAACAGGACATTTATAATCATTTGCTTTGGAAAACAAAATTTTTGCTCATTTTATGACATGTGGACAAACCAGGAAACCATGCCCCGCTTTTTTAATAGAGGGTCAGGAATTAAAAAATGGAAAAAATATGATTGACAAGAAAATAAAAACAATCTAAAAACAATCATTAGTTACGGTCCTTCGAAACTACTGTGTTTGAAAGACAAAGCAAAACTTACGTCTGTTCATTGGACCAGATGGGGCAGATCTCTTGGGCGGGGGACCTCCATTACGCATAGGGGGTCCTCTTTTCATGGGAGGGGGACCTCTCGAGGACATCCCCTTATAGAAGGGTTCTTCATTGTCATCATCATAGTAGTCTGCAAGCACGACACAAAAAAAACCACAAGACATACATTAATTAAATTTCATTCACAAACTCAAAAATTAAACTTCAGATTTACCTCTCGATGGGCCTCTCATCCCACCTCCTCTGGATCCACGAAGGCCCCTGGGTGGGCCGCGACTGTTAGGGTACATGGGTGGGGGTCCTCGTCTGCCCCCAGAGTCATAATTAGGCTTGGTAGCCTGCTCAACTTTGATGGCCTTACCATCAAGAGACTGTAATAGACAAAAAAGAGAGCCTCGTTGTTTTATTTATCAATAGGTCATTAATTTTTTTTTAGCATCACATACCTTTCCGTTCATTTCACGGGCGGCATCCTTTGCGTCGGCTGGATTATCGTACGTCACAAACGCAAAACCCCTTGACTTGTTTGTTTCACGGTCTTTCATCAGAAGAACTGGAAATACAATAAAATGGAGTAAGCACAATACTATTGTCCACCGACATTTGGTTAAATATGGTCTCTACTTTGTTGATGGGTGTCAGTAAGACCCATTAAAAATACATGTTCCAGGTCCATTTGGGTTTTAATTTTCAATTAATCCATGTACATGTATGTATTGTTAGACCGAAAACATTAACTCATTCCCTGCCATTTACAGCTATAGACGCCAAACATTCATTTTACCAGAGCTGGCAGTGAATGAGAGAATTGTCCAAATACCGAGTTGATTATTTGATCAATAGATTAGTGATTATTTCTTGTCTAATTTTCTCCTAAAATACTTAGTTTATGGCAAATAATCTTTGTTCATGCATCAATGTCAGCGACGTATAGTGATCGTGAACTTTTGCCATATGGCCAAAGTTTCATATCTTAAAACTCGACCAGCTAAGCTAAACGTAACCGCCGTGTCACATGTGAGAAGCCTTTACAATACTTCACGCCGTGTAAATGAGGTATACCTTAATATAGCAAATGGAAAATTGCGACTCTCGAGAAGAAATGCTATAACTTCACACCTTGAACAATCCTGCCATATTTTCCGAAGTACTGCTCCAAGGCCTTCTCGGTTGTCTCGGTATTCAGGCCCCCAATAAACAGCTTGCCAGGTCGGTCTGCTTCCGTCATGTTGCACAAAATCAACCTCTCAAAACAAAAAGGGGAAAAGAAAGTCAAAAGAAGAGCCGCCGTCGTATTGTGAAAGTATTGAGTTATGTCGCCTAACTTACCTTGCTTGGGTTGTTGATAAGCAAAATGGCGAGTGGCCCCAGCTGAAGCGCGTTTGTTACTCGACCCGCGAAATGCTGCGGGGAATCGATTAGTGGCGTGAACAACAAAAACACAACTTTCCGTCTGCCACTGCAGAGTTTCGAAATGAAGCCAGAACACCTCTCAAAGATTCCTCTGTATGTTAATATTGCACAAAGCGTGGAATGGCACCACAATAGAAAACAGGAGCGCTCATCAACATGCGTGCTCAAAGCGCCACCACTTCTTCTTCTTCGCCTTTTTTCTATTTGATTGGCGGGTTCGTGCGCATTACTGCCACCTACCGGACTAGACCTCAACGTAACCCAAACTTTGCAACCCCAACAGTCAGAAGATAAAATAATATTAAATCCATTCGTGAAATATGTGCTATGCCTATCAGTTTAAATATCTATTAGTGTTTTTTATTTGAGCTAACTGAGAACTTGAAAGAAACACAAAAACCCAATTTTATTAGTTAGATTAAAAATAATAAAGACCTAAAAAGGAGCAGTCTCATTTTTAATGGCATACATATATCGTAAGGTATAATCCACTATTTGTTTTGTATTTGTTTCTTGATAGGCAACAGAAAATATTGTCATTAAAAATAAAAAACGCATATAAATGGTCATTCTTCATCAGTTTGTATTTTCAAAACAGAGTACATTGATTTTAGAAATCAGGCTGTCAGAAATCATTGGTAATAGTTTACTTCGTGAAATTCGGTCGTGTATTTTTGCAAGACAGACCAACCACCCTTAAAACGTCATCTTCCGGCCAATCATATAAGTGAACGTCATAAAAAGACGCTGGCGATCCAATCACCCGAGTCGATGTGGTACAGACAAGTGAAACGTAGCCTTTACTAGCTTGCCTGCTTTTCGACTCGGAGCCAGATCAAGAAGCAGCTAGCCTTGTTCCGCGAGCACAGCTTTTTCCCCGGATAAGAAATATTCATATTTGACACAAGCGTAGAATTGAACGACTCGCACCTAAAATGAGACTGCGAATAGAATTTTGTTATTGGTTGCTTTTTTGTCTAGTTTCAGATTTCTGCCCGTGTTTGGCGTTCTATCTTCCGGGTTTAGCTCCAGTTACTTTTTGCGAGGACAGTAAAGGAAGTGAAGATTGCCAGGTAGGAAGAATTTATCATGCTTTCGTTTATTTAACGATGCCGTGGATTTTCAGCCGAATCGGCTGCTTTTGATCTCCATTGGTGTTAATGTTTACGTTGCTAGCTAACGTTAGCAGTTTTTAAGGCCCCGACTATCGGTTGGAAAACAGCATGAGCATTGTTGTGCCCCTCGGTGCTAGCTATTTTATTTTTGGTGCACTTTTCCCCCAACTGCATTTCAGTGACGTTGTCAAGCCTTGAAGTTGTTCGCACATAAGCCGAACTGATGACAAGCCGTATGTAAAATCATCTAAAGAGCCACCTTTATTGAAAGTATTGACAGCTACAAAAGTAATCGAACCAATTCCAATTTATATGAAATATTTCGTTTATTTACATATCAAAGTCTTATTTGAGGGAGGCGCTCATTTCTAAAGATGTCGCGAGGTCAGGAACAAACATCACACCAAACATTGCAGTTCATCTTTGAAATGGAGCATAGTAATACGTAATTGAGTGATTCTCATCAACGTGCAGATCAGTTGTATTTAGATACATGCAATTTTTTCAGTTCTTACCCCTATATTCAAGTGCAATTGAACGCCACATAATGTCAGTGGGTGAAAATATTAAATATACATTTCAGGACTAAAACCTCAATACTTTTTGTGGTGGTCCGTGGGGCAAAACGTTTTGAGACCAACTACGCCTATTCCTTAAATTGAAGAAAGTACTTCTATGCATGGCCTATTGCCCTTAAAGAGCAGTTTGGCAACCTGATCTTGTCCATTAATATGATATTTCATAACAGCTTATTGTCACGTTTTTGCTTTGCCTGCAGACACAGATACAGCTGTTTGTCAATCGCCTGGACTCTGTGGAGTCCGTCCTGCCTTATGAATATGACGTGTAAGTGACACTTTCTGTACTTTTGAGTGCACACTTTCCAAGTGCCCCTGTCTCAATCATATGTGATGTGTTTGTTAAAGATTTGACTTTTGCAAGGACGACAAGGAAATGAGGCCTTCGGAGAATCTGGGGCAGGTGTTGTTCGGCGAACGTATCGAGTCCTCGCCGTACAAGGTGAGCGTCACCTGAGAATGTGTGTAGTTTTGTTGCTTACTTTTTACAAAAAAAAATGTTGATTGAATGTGACTGCCGTCCCCTCTTTTTGCAGTTTAAATTTAAAGAAAATGTGAAATGCAAAGCGGTTTGCACCAAAACATACAAGAAGGACAGCCAAGAGGATGCTACCCGACTGGATTTTATCAAAATGGGAATGCAGCTCAACTATCAGCACCACTGGTTTGTTTGGTCACAGTTTAGCCGAGCCCGTTTAGATATTGTGTTTGCATACTTGAGGTGATGAAAAAATATGTATGGTATTTGAGTGGCGCTTGCTGTTGTTTCAGGATCATCGACAATATGCCTGTCACGTGGTGTTATGATGTCGAAGACAACCAAAAATACTGCAACCCTGGGTTCCCCATTGGTTGCCTTGTTGGTTCAGATGGCCGACCTAAGGATGCTTGTGTTATTAATGTAAGCCGTGACTACTGTTTCTAAAATTGTGTTTTAATGGCTATACAAACATGGCATCAGAGTATTTTTTTGTCTTAAAGGTTGTTTATAACCTTTTAATATATTTTATGTTTTTTTTTTTTTTTCAGGGCGATTTCAACAAGCCAAAAACATTTTATGTTTTCAACCACGTTGACATAAGGATCTTTTACCACAACGGAACTGCTGATGGGTGGACAGGAGCTCGGCTCGTTGCTGCCACGCTGGAGCCCAAGAGGTAAACTGGATATACACTGGAACCGTAAAGGGCACGTGCAATCCATTTGGAACAATTAAGCAGAACTTTGAAATGTACACTTTAGGAAACAATATAAAATAATCTTCAGAAGAAAAAAAAATTGCCACCACATAATAATATTCATTGTACAATTTTGATACTCAAGTTATTAAATAAGTATTTTTAAATTCCTAGTGATCATTGCAAATGGGTAAACCATAGTACAGATAAGTAGGAATATATTCAGATACATTTTGTCGTCCCCCCTTCCACAATAGTATCAACCACGCAGATGCGAAGAACCTGAACTGCGAAAGCACTGCTCCTATGGCGGTGCCGAGCCAGTTTGAGAATGACGTGTCCATCGTTTACACCTACACTGTCACATTTGAGGTAAGTCTTTGTATTAACGTGGATAATACATGTATAATAATACACGATAACTATAATGTAATATTTCACCCCCTTTTACAGAAAAACGACATGATCAAGTGGGCTTCCAGGTGGGACTACATCCTGGTTTCTATGCCGCACACAAACATCCAATGGTTTAGGTACGAGCGCTAGTTTCATATTCACATTTATGCTATTGTGTCAGCAGTTGCTAACGCCCCCTCTTATTTGTATGTGTTGGCCATTAGCATCATGAACTCCTTAGTCATCGTGCTCTTCCTGTCCGGCATGGTGGCCATGATCATGCTCAGGACGCTGCACAAGGACATTGCCAGATACAACCAGGTCGACCAGGTATGGGCAACACCAACTCGCTTACATGTACATGATCATTACAAAAGGCTCAACAGAGGAGTACACAAAATGGCTGACGCCTGAAGGCATACTTTAGACAAGTGCTGGTAGCCTTTAAATTAGTTTCCTGAAATCTACACTTTTATATCAACTCATCCTTGAAGGTGGAGGTTTTTCCCCTGGTTCTCAGTGAATAGTACAGTGTGTAATGTTTTGAGACCTGAACGTGTTGTCACATTTCACAGGGCGACTTGGTCAAGCTTCTACCGACCAAGCCGAAATCCACTCCCTCTTATGTAAGCCTGCTGAAAAGCAACAATTGTTGTGGTCCTCCAATCAGGTGTTTGGGTTAGATTGAAACACAAGCATATATATGTGAGAGAGGAATGTAAAATGTGGTGTGAGTATAACTGGATAGTCACAAAGATGATACGGATTGGAGTGGAAGCACACCAAATTTTACAGCTCTCAGTGTTTACCTTTTGTGGCTTTGCTGGCTAGCTTTCAGCCGCCAGGTACAACTCACTGCGTGGTGGCTGTTTAAACTCAGTTTCTCGTCGCACGTGTGTGGAGTGCTCGATTGATTTTCCGTCTCACTTCCTTTTCTACAGGAAGACGCGCAGGAGGAGTCTGGCTGGAAGCAGGTGCACGGCGATGTTTTCCGCCCACCCAGGAAAGGAATGCTGCTTTCCATTTTCCTCGGACAAGGCACACAGATCTTCATCATGACTTTCATCACTCTGTGTAAGATCACACAAAAGATTAGGAATGATTTCATGTGAGGAAAACGGGTCTAACTCGAAAGGCAAACCAGAAGTCAAACATGAGACCTTGCTGTGTGAGGTGATTTTATTTGGGGGTAGTCTAATTGTTGTGGTTTTAAAACACCTGCTTGGTTATTGTATAAAAACAACAAAAAAACTAAGGCACTATAAACATTGCATTGTAGTTCCCTGGCACCAAGATAGCACACATGGCAAAGTGCTACTTTGTCTAAATTTAGCTCAATTCACTTCAATGTAGTGAATGGCACTATGATGGCGGTGCAAAAGTAGTTCTTCGAGTAACAGATCAGGTTCCAAAATAGGAAATCTATCCTCCCTTTTACAAAGACAGCTTATAGTAGACTTGCACGTGTTATAGGTCACATTAATGTCTGAAAAGGTTTTGAAATGATATTACTTGTTGCCTTTTGTATAGGGGAAAATTGGCATTTGAGCAGGGGTGTGTAGGTTTTTTCCCTTGCTCTAATTAGACTGTGAATGTGCGATACCAGACACCATTACTTGGGTGGTGACTGGTGCAATTAAGACTATTGACAGATAATTGTTCTTCTGTAGTCCTGGCCTGCCTGGGCTTCCTCTCCCCAGCCAACAGGGGCGCACTCATGACGTGCGCTGTGGTCCTCTGGGTTCTGCTGGGTACCCCCGCTGGCTACGTTTCGGCACGCCTCTACAAAAGTAAGACTTCTGACAAGAAGCTTTTGACAAGTGAAACTTTGCCCCATTTCATTGCCATGTCCTGTTGTTATTTCAGCATTTGGAGGAGAGAAGTGGAAGACAAACGTCCTGTTGACTGCGCTCCTGTGCCCCGGGTTCGTTCCTGCACCTAAAATGGCTACTACGTTTCACTCATTTCTTTCCTTGTCATCATCATTCCTTCATCTCCCCCTGTTCTATAGTATCGTGTTTGCCGACTTCTTCCTGATGAACCTGATTCTCTGGGTGGAGGGCTCCTCGGCAGCCATCCCCTTTGGAACCCTGGTGGCCATCCTGGCCCTGTGGTTTGGAATTTCTGTGCCACTCACCTTTATCGGTGCCTACTTTGGATTCAAGAAGCCTGTACGTATCACGGCAAATACAGAGGTTCTCTAAGGGTCAAACACAAACTCTGGCGCACCGGTTCAATTTCTTGTAGAAGGTGGTGACTAAAAGAATAAATTATATTTGAGTTCAAAATCGAAGTTAACCAATATTGGTACTCGTTTAATGTTAGCGCTGCCTTTTTTGCTGTGTCATTGCCATGGGCTTTTCTTTTTTTTTAGTTGGACTACCAGAGCTTAGCCCCATGACAGCTTTAGGTGAAAAGTAAAAGATATGTTGGCCACTCCTCAGTCATGTCTTTTTCAAAACCTGTCATGAAAAGAAAGGCTTAGTACGAGACAAGCCTGTTTCAAGAAAAAAAAGACAATATGGCATGTTGTTGTTGCTCACTGGGGCACATTGCCATGTCTTGAATGCACAGAAAAAGTTGCAGTGCTGAAGAAATCCGATGCATTATCATTACTCACCTTGACGTGCTGAGGAGTCTAGATCGTACCGTTTGTTGCATTGACAAAAAAAAAAAAAAAAGCTTTGATGCTTCTACCAAAATTTTATTGAACTCTGCCAATGTTTCTTGGATTTTCTTCCAATTTTGAATTTTTACAACCTTCATACCATTCAGATATACAGAATTATCTTTATTAACCTCTCTTTTTTTATTATTATTTTTTAAATCCTCTGGCACCTACACAGGCAATTGAGCAACCAGTGAGAACAAATCAAATCCCGCGCCAAATTCCTGAGCAGTCGTTCTTCACAAAGCCCATCCCAGGCATCGTCATGGGTGGCATCCTGCCCTTTGGCTGCATCTTCATCCAGCTCTTCTTCATTCTCAATAGCATTTGGTAAGTGTGCACAGCATAACTCCTCACCCTGACCTGCAGTCAACTCGCCACATAGGAAAATGAGCTTGGTGTGAAATGTGTCGCTCTGGTTAGGTCCCACCAGATGTACTACATGTTCGGCTTCCTGTTTCTGGTGTTCATCATTCTGCTCATCACATGCTCCGAGGCCACCATTCTGCTCTGCTACTTCCACTTATGTGCTGAGGTACAAGCAATGTTTGGAAAATGTTTTTGTTGTATGGGCACCCCCCTATCCCTCGCAACGGATCTGAAATAATACAACCAAGACTTGGTTGCAATGCTTGACGAGTTTTTGCAATTATACTTGGAGCAGAAAAATGTAATTTACGAGCACTAGATGGTGCCAGCAAACTGCAAAACCAGCTACAATTTGGCAGATTGCAAACAATTCTTCAGAAAAGAGGCTTCAAGTTATTTATTTTTGCTCAGTTGGAATGTGTGTAAAACAAAGAATTGCATGTTTAGTGGAATCACAAAACATTGTCAAACCAAAGTTGGTTAGCTTAATGCAAACAAAACGATGCAAAACATCATAGGTGTGTTAACAAAGCCAGCAATGATGTTCTAGAAATGGATATTGGAATAGGCATATAATATTCAATATGCTCTGAGAAAAACTAATATTAATGCAGTTTATTGAGCAGTTGTGACTCAATGCTTTATTTTTAAAAAATATTTTAAATGTGTGCTTTAAAGAATGAAATATTAATTCGTACTTTGTATTTAAAGCAAGTTTAGAATTAATTTCCCAATTTCATCCATCACAAAATATTCTAAGCAAAATAAAAATATCAGATTTTTTTATTTGTAAAAAATAACCTAATACTAAATGTTAAAATTGTCATTTGTGGTTTATAATTTACAATGAATACATTAAACATTTAACAATTTGAAAAACATAATCTAAAATTACTCGTTTTTTTAAATTGCATCATTGATAGGCAATCCATTGAGATCCACAAAATAAGAACGGGGGGAAAAAATAAATTTTAATCAACCCATGTAAGGGGGAAAAATTACATGTCATAAATCCTCCAACTGTGTGTAAAACAATATCTTGGCGAGTATTCAGCTTTTCTGACTTGACGTGTTTGTGTCACTCGTGTGCAGGACTACCACTGGTGGTGGCGTTCCTTCCTGACCAGCGGCTTCACCGCAGTCTATCTGTTCATATACGCCGTGCACTATTTCTTCTCCAAGCTTCAAATTATCGGCGCGGCCAGCACATTCCTCTACTTTGGATACACCATGATCATGGTCCTCATCTTCTTCCTTTTCACAGGTGAGCCACTTATCGTCTTGCCACACAGGAAACTATTGTCCTCGTACTACTAAGTCAAATAGGATCATTTCTCATGGCATGCCTGATGTCGTTTCACAGCAGAATGTTTGTCAAATGTCCAAGTGGGAGGGGAGGAGTATATTTGGTTTCAACACACCCTGGTCTTAAAGAAATATAACACCAGGAGTAGTCTGAGTAGTACAATGTATTGTTTGGTCTTTATTGCGTCATTGCTGATAAAAGCTCATTTACTTGCGATCATGTGTTAACATTTACAACCCACTAGTCATCTAAAACAATCTTGTTTTTTCTCAAAGACAATAATGCTCACTATCATTATGCTAATCTCCAAATGAATAACTATTATTTTGAGTGCAAGGACATATTTTCAAGAATTTAAATATTTTTTCACGAAAATAGTCAACTTTTGCATTGAGGTATCCGCATATGAACTGTGTTTAATTGGTATTCAGATAATGAGGGGGCCATAGGAAAAAAAAAAAAATCGTGAACCCCAAAAGTTTGTGAAAATTAGGTGGTCAAGATAGTCCTTGTGGGATGATTATTATTTTTTTAGCAGTCTTTGGACAAATGAAGTACATCCTGTCTTGTAATCGTGACGTAATGATAACAAAATAGGGCTTGTTTGCGCCCGTGACTTATTTGTGCTGTTTACTTGACTCTGGGGACACGGGTCAGTGTGCTAATTGATACACGTTTACAATTTAACTACTGTGCTAAAATAACACACATAGTTATAGATAACGGTTGCGCACATTCCTCTTTGCTACACAATGACATTTTAATGTGTCTCCACAACATGTCGCATGGAGAAAGACAATCTGCACTAGTGTCACTACTGGGCCAGATTTATATTTAAAAAAAAAAAAAAAAAAAAGTTATCGCCGTTGACATTATCTTAAGACAGAGCCGCGAAGGGGGACAAGATGTCAAAATATTATCGCTGGGGGAATAATCCAAGCCAAAACATTATCGCGTTTCCTCCTTACTTCCACTTTGCAAGTCAATAATACTAATCTTCGCCATTTCCAATATCTATTTTGGTGGTTTTTATCCCGTCCTCATGTTTGAGCTCACTGTAAGTCACGTTTGGACTAGCATCTTAATGTTAGTGAAAGAGTAAAAAAAGGACTTAAATGATAGTGTCATGTGGATTTGTCACACGGTTATCTTTTTTAGCTGTAAAGGAGCAAAGGTTTTAGAAAGTCAGTGTCTCACAGTAGGTGTCTCACAAAGTTTGCACAGTACACACCTCACATTTTTGTGACAATTATTCACACACAAGATGCCTGTGATGTTAATTTCAGGGTACCAAAGCATTGCAACGGGCATTTTTTTTTTTTGTAAACAGGCCTACTCAAATTTATCCGACCTATTTTTGCTTGTTAGTGTCTTAAAAAAACCATCAGATTTTCAACTCTTTAAAATTGATGTGCTCATTGCTGCTGTTTTTCCTTCTCAGGAACAATCGGCTTCTTTGCTTGCTTCTGGTTTGTAAATAAGATCTACAGCGTGGTCAAGGTGGACTAGAGGACAGGGGGGGGGGGGGGGGGGCGCGAGAAGGAGATAGTAAGAGACTGTTGTGGCTGTCCATGTGACGGTAAGTGGCTGTCCATGTGACGGTAACATGTATGAACGGACCAGAAGTGAGACCATCATTCATCACCAAGAAAACCCCCGAGAGCCAAGTCCGTCCTCTTTTTGTGCTTTAAAAACCTCTGCCCTTCTATAGTTTGCTTTGCAGCGTTCACTCTTTCACTGCTAATATTCAGAGTGACACCATTTTAAACGGACAGGGGATCTCATTGTGAGTATTTTCTTTTTGTGGGATTAAAAAAAAAAAAAAAAAACATTGATTTGTGAGGAAAATGCAAATGTCTTTTGATTTTTCTATTCCCCCTGTTTTGGGTCTTTTTTTTGGTTGTTTACTGTAATGATGGCAGAAAAAAATGCTTGTACATATGTTGTATAGACAGAACGAAGGAAAGAATGCTCATGACTTTCTGTTCTTGTTTTAGGGCTTTAAATCCTGAACTATCTAGCCTGTATTGTAGTTGTTGAAAGCATATAAAAACACTGACATTGTTGCCGATCCATGTCCTTTTCTCTTGTATTTATACGATTGCTTTGAAGAAAAGGCGGAGAGCGCCAGACGTCGTAGATTTTGGCAGCAGCATGTTCCAAAATAGAGAATTTTTTAAATTACATCTTGTTTTATTTCATTCAAATGAGAAGCGTCTGTGAATTCACTGATTTAATTGCTTTTGTTTCAGACACGGTTTGCTTCAATAGGAATGAGGAAGGATGTGTGCGTGTGTGTGGGCGGGGGGGTCGTCACACACGGTGATATGTTTTGCAAATATATAGTTAATACAATGTCACACTTTGTATAAGCCTCTTGAATGTATACGCAAACATGGATTATGTATTGTTTTCACTCTGGTTTGGAAATGAAGGCAACTTTCATCGCTCCGTTTCTTGCTCACATGCCTTGGTAACTCGCCAAATTAACATCAAATTGTTGAACGACTACACATGAGCATTGGTGGATTGTTCAATTTATTAGGGATTTTTTTTAATACCAGTACCAGTGAGTCTGAGCATTTGTTTTGAGAAGTGGATCAGATACTCTCGTGACAAATTTTGGGCGATGTTGCTATAGACATATTTTTTTTGTCTTCAAATAACTTATTACAGTATTTGATTTAATGTAGGAATCATTTATGCAACCGGGTGCTTTGCTTTCCACAATATCCTTTACTCAGAAACAAGGTCATGGAAATATATATAGTTTTTTTTTTATTATTTTGTATATAAAACCACACATCACTAAACCATGTATATAACCAAATCAACAGACCCTCTGATGATAACCTACTAGACAGAATATAAAATCACAAAATACATAATTAAAAGGGAAGTCAATCCTGAAGTTTTCTTTGTAATATATTCTGTGCAGCCGTGGCAACTGTGATATCATTTTCAGTCGACAGTGACAAAATGGCCGCCTCCTGAGGTGGATAAAAATGGGTGAATTTTGCTGCTTAAGTCATGTTCCACTAATGCAATATTAATCAGAATGCCATGTTGAGACTAGTGGAGGTACACGCAACATTACTGAATAGAAAATTATGGGATTGACTTCACCTCTTAAATCACTATAAATCAACTGTATGTTGTTGGTCAAATGTACAAGTGTACAATGAAATTCTGAATGAGCAGCTAACTAAAAAATAAGGCTTGTATCAACAACTTCTCATCAGTTGTCTCCCAACAATCAAAATGTATCAAGCTCAACCTTCACAATAAATAAGGTTTGAGGTTGGGCTTGCTAATACTGAAGTCAGTATGAGTGCAACAGGTTGAGAGGAGACAGCTAACAAACTGCCACATATTCACAATCAACTGCTATAAAGGGCACAAAACATGCATTGACCTCAATAAGCCTTCTGAATTCTTGAAATAAGGATGGAGATCTTTAAAATGTCACATTTGTTACCTCACTGGCACTCAGATGGAACACAATACTATTATGTTGATTGACAGCAAGTGTTGTCAGTGTCATAAATATATATTGCAACTCAGAACAGAACATATTGGTCCTTCGTTGTGATGGTTTAAAAAAAGAAAATTTAAATTTGGGGCTTGTTAATAAACAAGGGATCAGGTATTGTATGTGTCACATAAGGAAGGAACCCCTTTTTGTGCTAGAGTTATAAAATGAATTATGATAAGCCTTCATTTAAAAGATAGATATTGTCCCTTGTGTGAATTGATAGGCACAATGAAACAACTTTGGTTGGTATTGCAATGATGGGAAATTCTTCACTCGCTCAACCAGATTTATTCTAACCACAGACAGACATTGCTGTATCCAAAACACACCCTGAATCGACTGACTGGAGGCAACGCTCGCTCTCACTAAAATATTTACCACGACAGATTGACGAGCGGGATGACCTCAAGATATAAAACCTCCAATATAATTTACTAAACAACAGCGTACATTTACATTTTGTCCAGAGTCTTGGACAGAAATTCCCTATTTAAATACTTCTAGGCCTGTTATAATAGCATTTACAGAACTTCATTTGTTCATAGATCATTAAACATACTTTTAAAACAATACAAACATATTTTAAAATATATTAATATATTAAGAGAGACCAAGAGCAATGAAAAACAAAAATATTGCACGATGTACCAGTGTACAAGTCCCTCAGTGTTTAAAGTAACAAATCTATTTTTTCCCAAACAAACACATTCATCATCTCATGGGGGTGAGGGAAGTCTGGACTTCTCTGCCAAATCAAAAAAAAAAAAAATAGATGAATGGATCATGCCCAAAGACGTACATTTTAAAATTAACTTTCGGCATTTCATGTAGGGTTAAAAAGCAGGATTTCGGTGGATGACATTAAATAATTACCCCCCCCCCCCCCAAATCTAGGCTATGCTGATACTTGCTGTTTTTTTCTTAATTTTTTGAATTTCCACTGTCTCAAAATAAATAAACAGAGAGACATCAAGTGGTTGATAATAAAATTGCACCCAATATAAACAAGAATCAGAATAAAATCGAGTACAAAAAAGTAGTGAACCTCGAAACCGAGCTGGAGGGGTGTTTTGTGTCATCCATTTTAAGTTCAACCTAAAATTTCATCTGAAGGCTAAATATCTCTAAAGAGGAAATCAACCCACAAATTTTCTTTACAATAATGTGTTGTATGTGCTCCCACTAGTCTAAATGCGGCATTCTGATAAATATTACGCTTGTGAGATATGAGTTAAGCATAAAAATCCACCCCGTTTTTTATCCATCTCAGCGGGCGGCCATTTTGCCACTAGCTGTGAATTGAAAAAAATAACATCACAGTTGCCAGATCTCAGGTCACAACCAATCACGGCTCACCAGTTTTCTAAAGCTGAGCCCTTGAGATGGATAAAAACAAGTAGATTTTGCCTGTTTAATTTATATCTCACAAACGAAACATTGATCACAACACTGTTTTGACTAGTTTGGCTGCACAGAACATATTATTACAAAGAGAAGTTTGGGGTTGACCTGTATAGTTCTAAAGTTCCAGCCCCCATGTGCCGTCTTTAAGTACTCTGCTTGCGGTGGCCGGCGGGCTCCCGATCCGAGCTGACGCTGGTTGTGGTGGTCTCCTTGCGGCTGTCCCTTGACCTTCTCTCAAAGGTGGGCGAGGATGACGTGGTACACTCCTCCCATGTCTGCATTGGAAAGACCCTGGCGGCCAGGCTGGGCAGGTGAGGGTGCGCCCCGGCGCGGCCCTCCCCCGCCGTGGTGAGGCAGTTCTCAGCGGCCGAGCTCGCTCCCTGCTTGCAGAACGTCCCGCAGAGCAAGGCGAGGAATTCCTTCCTCACGCTACGGTGCATGTATCCGTAAATGTATGGGTGCAGGCAGCACTGGAGGAAGAAGAGCACCAAGGCCAAAGAGGACAGCCAGGTGGGTACGTCTGCTCTGGCGCTCATGGATATGGTGTTCAGTACGCTGTAGGGGCCCATGCTGAGAATATAAGACGCCATGATCACAAAGACGACACGTGCGGCCTTGCAGTGGTAGTGGAAGCGTCTGTGCCTCACACGAGTTGGGTACACCTTGGCTGATGCAGGGCCGTCAGGTGAACTGGCCTGTTGGGGCGGCGAGCCGGTCTGTCCTGGGAAGTCCTGAGGGCAGGGCTGGGAATAGGATCGCGTCTGTATAGGGTGCACCAGAGCGTTCTGTCTCCGAGCAGCCCGGAACACCATCCAGTAGCATCCGAGCATGACGAGAACAGGGAGCCAGAAGGAGAAGGTGGCTACAACCACCGAGTAGGACAGGCTGTAGGACCATACCACCGAGCACATCTTGTGATGGTGGTTGAAGTCGATGGCGCCCCAGCCGTACAACGGCGGTGTGCTCTGCACGATGCTGAGCACCCAGGTGCAGATGATTAGGTTGGTGCCCAAATGAGGCGTCATCCGGGTGGGGTAGGACAGAGGATGGATGATGGCCAGGTAGCGGTCCACGGAGACAACAATGATAGTGTTGACGCCAGCAAACGCAAAGAGATGCATGAGCACCACCAGCGCCTGACACAGTCGGGCATCCAGGGGCCAAACCCCTGGCACGGTGGCCGCGATGGCAAAGGGCATGACCAACACAGTCTGGAGAAGATCGGCCAACAGGAGGTTGAGGACGAAGCGGTTGGCTACGTGCAGGAGTTGAGGCTTCCTCTGGAAAACCAGCAGCACCACTACATTCCCAAACAAGGACACGCACACGATCACGGATATGAGCGCGATCTTGAGTATGCTGTTGGCCAACGAGCCCCACACCGGATCTCCGCCGGGATAGTCGTAACCCGAATCCCAGGGGGCCTCGGTTACATTGGGGCCAAGGGCGGGTGCCTGAGAGCTCGCCATCATCGGCTTCACTCTGATAGCCTGCGGCGTCCTCTCAGGCCCGGTAAGTTCATCGTGATTAACAAGGGAGACAGTTTGCTTCCAGGCAATTGTAAAAGGATTTTGGATTCCACGAAGCTTTTTGGATTCGCCGTTTGCATGTTCAGACACTTCCTCTCACAGGCCAAAATAGGTTCACTGAAGACCTGATTGCTCCTTCCGGACAACTTTTTTCAATTGAGGTCACAGAAAATGACGATTGGCTTCCATGACAACAATCCTGGAAACAGGAACATTCCTATTTGACTGCGTTGTTGCTTCCATAGAGCCGATGCAACGGTCTGAGGAAACGCTAACGTCCAATAGCACAAATACATCACGACCAAAACGATGACACAATGTTGATGCTATAAAGCCAACATCCAAGAACTTATTCAAAATGAGATTTCTGATCATTCACATCGCCGGCAGGCCCCCGGCATTCGTAATTTGGCGTTTTCACACTTTTTAGACAGCAAACGGGAATCGCCTCAATAAGAAGTCTAAAAAATATGGACGAATAGCAGTTCAATAAAATTGAGCCACTGAGATTAGTCCATGGGGGAACATCTCAGGACGAGGTCCAAATGCAAAAGTATTGTAGTAAATGTCCCCCAAAACTGCGCTTATATATGAATATCTGGACTTCACTCCGATTATTGACGAGTAATTAGCCCGGGTGATCCTGCCACTTTCTCACTCAAAATCAACAGGAACCAGCAGCATTAAAAAATGATGTTTGAATATCAGGGCAATAATTTCGATCCATAGGATGTAAAAAATAATCCATTGTGTATCATCCAAATGCAAAGGCCCTTTTGTAGCTCATATCTACAACAACATTCACAAAAGGAAACATTTCCACTTGTTTTTTCGTCCATATTTAAAACTGCATCTTTTGACTTGATGCCTTAAACTCCACTTTGGTGTGTCGTTACTCCAGTGATTGACAGATAACGTGCCCAGGCTGATCCCGCCTCTTTTCTCCGTCAGCAGGAACCCGCAGTATAAAAAAAATGTTCTTTGACTTCAGCAATCTTCATCCATTTGATGTAACAAGAGTCCATGTTGCAGCATTCAGATGTAAAGGGCCTTCTTGTAGCTCACATCTGCAGCAGCAGCAGCAACAGCGGCCGCCGCAGTAGCAGCGGCGCACACGTAAACGTCCACAATGGACGCTCCACCACAAACACAGGAGCGGACAACAGGAACGTCTTTATCCCCTCAAAAATGACAGCGGAGCAGTCGGTTCGGGCTCGGTGGCTCGGTTCTCATCATTCCCCCCGCCCCCCCCCTCTCCACAATCTCCTCTTTCCAACCCCCCCCGCCTCCATTTCGGAGCTCCGGTCGATGGCAGCGAGCAGATGCCGCACATCTTCACCGCTGCGGGGGGTCTCTCATCCAGACGAGCACATCCTTCCTCTTTCGGATTTCACGCCTCATCAAATATTTAAGATCGGATCCGCTTTGCCGACTTAACGGTCCGCTCGTGTCGCCGAGGTGTCACACATCCACAAGCGAGGACACCTGCATGATGCGAGGACCCGCTGGAAATTTGTCACCAGCCCCCCTCCTCATCATCCAGCATCCACCCCCTCCTTTTTGTGTGTGCTAGCACGCTTTACACAATGTCTGACACTTCATATTGGACACGTCATACTCCGTAGGGTTTATTTTGCGCTTTGTTATGCTCATTATTGAACAAAAGCAACATCTGTATGGGTCATTCCAAAAGTGGAACAAACATTTTAAAATAATACATAGACAATCGTACATTTATGTAAATGGTAGTTACTGTCATCTTATATCTTAAAATCTAACCAATATAAAGCCAAAAGGTAAGCAGGCATGCAATACCCTTCTATTTACGTATCAATTTTTTCTCTCTGAGATTTTTGATGCATTTTATGTATTAAATCTATGGGAGCTGCACATTGACATTTAATCTTAATTGACTGTCCAATTATACAGTAAGAGAGAAAACTTATTTGCATCTTTTTAAAGCTTATACAAGTCTATACTTGTATTTGTACTGTCAGTATGGGTGATATTATTCTCTTTTAGTCCATTTTGTGCTCCAATTAAAGTGGCTTTGAAGCTCAAAGCATGCCCGGAAAGGGTTTTTAATATCACACAGCGCACACTAACAACTCAAATGGGATATATTCCGCCATACAAGTGTACCAAAATAAATAAAAACGTGTCCAAAAAAGAAAAGAAAACCAAAGCGTTTGTATTAATCAGTATTCATTTATCATTTCCAGTCCAACTCTAATTGACATGTTGTGCCATCACTAAACTACACGTTGTAATGAGTTGTTTTATCTCAAGTCCATCAGAAAGGCCTTTTGATGTGATGGATTCAGATTGCAAATGACATGTACAAAGGAGCCAGTCCTGGTCTTCTGCTCTATTATGTGGACTAGTAGCATGCTTCAAAGGGACCTGACGCATAAATGCTCTTATTTAACTGGCTCACACAAACACAAGCATAGCATTCCTCATTTCCTGCCACTCACTGACACCTATTGGTCAACACAATGAAACACAGGACAGAAGGAGGGCCCACCACTGCACTCACGAGTCCACAAAAGCATCATTTTAATTCAAATGACATGCATTGTTACTTGTGTGTCTATTCATATGCCAAAATGACAAAACGATGATGATGCTCCATTTTCAGATGATTGCTTTCTACAAGTAGTTTCTTGCCGGGATAAGTAGGGTTTCAAATTTGGGCTTCTTGCCAGGGTTAGGGTTTGAAATTCGGGTTTGAAGAAAGGGTTTCAAATATATTCACACTATTAATGTTGTTTTAGTTTTTTAGGGCTGGGCAACGATTACAATTTTAGATCGTGATTAGTCGCATGAGGTGTTTGCGATTAATCACAATGGGTCAAATTATACACAATATCCCCCCCAAATTCAAAATTAATGTATAGCACACTCCTTATTTTAATGAATAGTCATATAAATGAAAGTGTCAAAGCATTTAGCTAAGATTTGACAACTTTTACACATCAGTAGTGAATTAAAATGTTCACTATAAATCTACGACGACTACTACTATTGCTACTATTACCAATAATAATAATGTCAACACAATCGTGATTGCTTTTTATCCGCCACTATAATTTCTTTTCCGGTTCCAGTGAGCGCCGCAGCCAAAAGCAAGAGAATTTCACAATACAAGAAATAATACAAGCCGAGTTAATGCGCGATAAAATAATTAGTACCATTAACAAATTACCAAGTTCATGCAAAATTAATGCATTAACTTGCCCAGCTAGCCCTATTTTATTTTTTTTTCTCCAGACGATAGGAATACATTTCCGATAATTGATTCATCAGCAGATTCAGAGGAATATTCCCATTTTCCCATGGTGCACCTCAGAGCTGGTCAATTAAGATTTCATCGTAATTACGATTTTGGCTTCTCATAAATCTAAAAACATTGAATGAGCTTGAGGCTACATTGAAAGTTTTGTGTAGTAGAATTTTAGTAGTAATCTATATACTAAGTTTTCAATGTCTGATGTGCACCAGTAAAAGAAATGAACTTGACCTGAAAACAGAACCCTTGGTCGATGCCCTCCTGTCTCTGAATGAGAAATGGGTCAAGCTCGTGCACACACAAACAAGCGCACGCACACACGTACATACGTGCATATGATGGCGGTGCATGCAGCAAAGGAGAAATCTTTGTAAACAAACAGATTGAGTGCAAGCGTCAGCCTTTCATTTCCCAGCACAATAGCAGTTGTCTCCCGAGCCCAAACAGTTTAGAAGTAATTACCAGTGTTTTCCCTCCAGAAAGGTGATTACCCCGCCACGCTTGGCCGCCATTGTCGCCGGCCGTGCACTCAAACTGACAAAGGAGGTGAGAGAAGAGTGCTTTCAAGAATTTAAAAGTACTTTTTTTTTTTTTTTTAACAAGCTTCTTTTGGGAGATTAACTTGCAATGAGGGCTACCTGCCTCTGACTGACACATTCCCTCTCTGCATTCACGGCAAAGACCACAAAGAGGAGGCACAGCTGCATGAAAGCAAATGCTGAATGGCTATTCTCACTACAAAAGACAACAAACCTCAAGTGTGAAGAAATAGAGTGTTGTTTTCTTTCTTTCTTTCTAAACGTGAAGCTTCCATTCACCACCGAGGTCATCCCTTTTTTTTTCTGAGCAGACACTCCAGCACACAAGGCCTCAATCTAATTATTTTAGGACATAGAAGGCATGTTATGCTGCCAAAGAGAGAGCACTCCTTACCACTTTAATTCAGTCATTCTATTTGACTGCCCCCCTCAAACCCGCCCTTGCCTTTTTCCAACAAACGTCACATGTCGGTGGACTGAACACAATCGGGAGGCTCCTTAGTTTAGCAAATGACTCTGATTTTATTTTACATAAAAATCATGCACGTCTCATGTACAGCAGATGTAAGGACAGGTTTGGGGCTGTGTTGAAGATTCTGCAATTGTGTTCAAACTGATGTTAAATAGAAGTCAGCGTAGACTTGACCCCATTTTGACCTCCTCTGATTAACCCCTAAATGAAGTTCACCTGGTTGGGTTGAACTTTGTTTGGACCATCCTACAGCAGAAGTCGATGGTATCAGAGAAATTTCACTTGTCAAAAGTATCAGTCAGGAAAAGTGTACAATTTAAATATACAATGGAGCCTAGTGTGGAAGGCATCATCAAGTGGAGAGACAACAGGATGCAGAGAGGCCAGAAATAATTTCGAAGGAGCTGCCGCAATTTCTGGCAAGTACCGACTGTTTTATTGTATGTGACATGCATTGTACTTTATATTCACTAATCTGGGATATGAAAATGAACTAACATGGCAAACTGGCTTCCTTTAGCTAGTTTAATTCTTTCAAATGTGAAATGTGTTGTGGTCCAATCAAAGCATAAGTAACTTAAACTACCAAATAACTGTTACTAAGTAAATGAAGCAAATAAATGTCAGGAAAAGGCCAGTAAAACATCTGAACTTTGTTGGTGTGTGCTGATTTGCTTTAACGTAAACTTTAATGTGATTTATTCTGAACGCAATTCACTTTGTTTCAATTGAGTTGTACAAGTTCTAAGGCAAATTATTAATGGATTTATAGCACAAAAACTTGACATTAGAACATTAGGGGTGTGTTGACATTTTATGATCCGCTGTAAATAAAAATGCAAGTTTTTCACAGCTTTTCGCCAAACAACCATCTGCATGCATTAGCACAGAATTTATTGGTGAATTGTGGAACCCAAACCATTCACCATCAAAGGCAGATTAAACTGCAGCCAGCCACCCTCCAACTGCCCCCCTCCCTTACTGCCCCCCGCTCCTCTCGCAATCTGATCCCATTCATTATATCCACAGAGAGAGAAACTGCATGTGTCCTCGCTCGCCTAATGTGAAAATTGCTCATTCCTTTATTTCAGATGGGAAAGCGGTCGCTGAATGGATTTGCTTTAATATAGCAGACATGGGATGTACCACATACAGCGTATAGTGTGTGTGTGTGTGTGTGTGTTAAGGGGGGGTTTAGACTTCTTTGCTTTTTGCTCACATAGTGGAAAGGCCCTGACAGGTGTGCTTTTGTACGTGGTACATGTCTATGAGAGTGTTTGCTTGCAGAAGTGAATTAACACAAATATGAACGTGTATGTGTGTGTTTTTAGCGAGGTTATGTGTGTGCGTGTGTGTTTTTAGCGAGGTTGAAGCCAGAGGCCTTCTCACTTGCGTGTGCCATGGTTTTTAGAGGAGGCCAATATTTGATGCTGACTGACTGGAAGTGCTCATAATCAAAGTGTATGTACTATGCATGAGTCGAAATGGCTTCTTTGGCGTTCTCCTAAATCGGGAGTGAAACTGGATCAAGTGGGAATGCTCGTTGAAACTGCTTTGGTAAGCAAAGTCCGCCTCTGCTTGCTGCTTTATGCAAATAAATCGTATGTGCATACAGATAGGCTAATATATAAAGAGAGAGTGTGTGTGTGCGCGCGCATGTGTGTGTGCACGTGTGTGTACTGGCGTGGGTGGGAGGGTCTGCCCTCTAGAAAAAATGAGAGGTCAACCTCAGTATCATATTTGTTAGATTTTTTTCAAATTAATTCCATTTATGTGGTTGTTTATACCTTGGAAATGTGACCAAAGTTGTTGGCGGTGTTTTTAAATGATTAAAATTGTGAATTTATATTTATGGGAGTGTCTTATCATTTAATAAACTTTTTCAATTAAATTTATTGTGAGGGGACTTGTAAATGTATGTTGCAAATGAATTCATAATTTTAGAAATAGTATTTTTAAATATTGGTGGGTTTTAGATGACAAATGTAGCAATTTAGTATTTTAAACAAATTAGTATATTCTAATATATATTCAATTATCAACTACTTTGTTGATCAGGGATCAGAGACACACAATATTGTGTGTGTGTTTGTGTATAATGTACATATGAATAACCTAATATACAATACATGAATGTCAGCATGTTTTAATACACATTTACAGGGAAGTTCATTTAAATTTTGAATATTTATTAAATCAAATCACACCAAATTAAGTTAAATATTGTTTTCATTGAGTGGTTCAGTTTAGAGACGCACAAAATGGATGATCATTTATGTTGGAAAGCTGACATCATTTTTTAAAGTTTGTTATAGTATGTATGTTAATATCTGTAATATTTTTGTTGCATTCATTGTAAATTACTCATCAAATCGCATCGTGAGGACGAGCGGTTAAGAAAATGGAATTTTTTGTTCATCAGAGAAACGATTGTATTTCCAACCTCTGTGTAGTTTTATTTTTGGCCGCTAGATGTCATAGTTTGCCTTAACATCCAGAAACTTCCCCACTCCCCGCCCACACCAGCATGTACCTGAGGGGGGTAAACTTGCGCAATCCTCCACCTGCTATGACAGCTTCCCCAGGAAGCTCTGCTGACATTTGCCTCACTTAATGACACAAGCTAATTAATCATTAGCTGTCCCCGAGGTATTGCAGTTAGAGGGGCTTTGTCATGCCTGCGCCCAGCGGGGGGGGCACCCGGCCCGGCCTCGCCACGTTATGTATGCATAACTGCCTCGTTTCCACGCTGCAACATCTTAATTCGCCGCCGTTTAGCTGCTTTGACTGAAGCGCGTTCTCCCTCTTTTCAGCCCTTCATCGTGGATAATGTGTAATCTGCTCACAGATAGCTGCGGCACCTTAAGTTTCCTGTCAGCTTTCTTGTGTAATACGACGTCGACTGTCTGTTCCCCAAAATCCGAAAAGGGAGCGCTTGGCCTTGTTGTGTCTGTCGTAGGGATCAGTGGTGCTAAATACAGCACAGGGAGGCTTTGGTTGACATGCGCCTCTTCGAACTTACCAAGAACCCCATACTGCTTTCCCATTTAATTGTTTTATATGATTAGAAAACTATTTTTTGCACTGTGTTGCGAGTGAATTGCAATGAAGCCTTCGCATGTGGAAGAAGGTCCACACTGGAGGGCGACTCGGCCTTGCCCATGTGACAATGTGACAGCAATACAAAAAAATACAATACCTGACAACTCTTTCATATTTTTTTTATTCAAACATTTGCTGCAATCAAGACTTTACTACTGTGTTAACAGCTCTGACATACAAAACTCGAGAACCAATTTGTCACCTGGCTTTGTGGACACTGTCACACACTTATGCAATGAATGCCGGCTGCTAAAATAAAATGATGTGGCTATTGGTGGATAACGACGCTCATTATTTCCGTGTTGCGGTTTGATGTGGTTTGTTGTGGCTGTGCCTGAATAAAGGTGGTCAAATATTTGAAATCCCCGTGTATACGTCTGTGAGTGTGTGTGTATTTACACAAACCTGAGCTAACAAGGCCACGGAGGTCGCGAGTAATGATCCCTCATGGGGTGAAACCTTCTCCAGCTTGGCTTTAACGCAGTCTTTGTGAAATCTATGACGGAAGGAAAGGTGCACCCCACCACCACCATCACGTACTGGGGGCATGAGTGCTAGGTGGTGGGTGCGTTGGGGGGGTCACTCCCTGATTAGGGGTTGGGCAGCGGGTGGGCTTTGAAAACTCTTCAAGGTTTTGCAATGAGACTCGAGGTACCCTTGGGATCCTGCACCCTCCGCCACACTCACTTGGCCTTTGTGGTGTGATGGGGAAACGGTGTGTTTGTACTCTGTGCTTGCTTACATGTGGCTATCATACCGTACACATGTGAACTGAATTTGCACACGTATATTGTATGTTTCTTTATTTAGATGTACTACTGTATGGATTGCACACTATTATCTTTTTTTTTTTTTATCACAAATATTTTTTTTGAAAAGGGTGTGTTGACCTTTTATATACTACACTGTATGCAGGGTAACTCAATAATGGCTCCCCTGAGAATGTAATGCATAGAAACTCCGCTGTACTTTTAATTAATTACCTATATTTCAAAACCGCGCATAACCTATACTTGGCCCATCAAAAATAATATCTATAATCAAAGACGGGTTTTTTGAATTATTCCATGTTCCACATGGGGCTAATTATTGATATGCAAAGAATAATTTGCCAGGCTTTGGTGGCCCTGCTGTGCAAGGTATCATTTTATATCACTTGGATACACAAAAGAAATCTTTCCTTCCCACTTTGATCGCGGCTCTGGTTTCACTTCGCCATGAGCGGCCATTCTAATTCTGAAAGTCGAGAACAAATACAGACAACTGTGCTAAAAATTAATCACTGAAAAATAAACGCAAATCTCTAAGCGACCTTGTCCAGCATTATAAAATTTGTACTTTATTGGATTTTACATCATTCTATGTATTTTTATTGTTATTACCATTATTTTGCCATTAAAAATCTTGTTTATTCATTTTAACACTTTAGAAGTTCTGTTCTCAATGGTTTTTAAGTCTAATTTGTAGAAAACTGACTTATTTTGAAGTTTAGTTTTATTTTACGCACTGGTGAATGACAGTATATTTGATTAATTTACAGTATAAAGTTTTAATAAAGTATTTAATAGTTTTTAGCACAGTGTTTGTGGTGTACTATCCACACATTTACCAAATTGCAGTCTAAATATTAAAACAGTCCAGCATAGCAATTGGTGTCAAGGAAGTATACAAGCCTCCTGAAATTACAATCAAACACTGTAATATCAATGCTATTTAACATTAGCATTGAGTTCACTTTGACCATACAGTGCTTGTGTATCTGCCCAAACAAGTCAAAAGAAAAAGATCGTTGCAGCTTAGAGATGCAAAGATAAATAGGCCACAATTTGCCCCAATCGGCATTCCCGCAACACACCGGGGCGTGTCCCTCCCGCGGGATTCCCATCTGCGGGCTCCAAAGTGATGCCCCGCCCCTTCCGCCGTTTCCACTGCCGCTCGACGTCTTTGAGGCAAACACGGTCCCACGCTGGGAAGCCGAGTCGGCTGAGCAAATGTACCCGACAGAGGAAGCGCTTGTGCCTGGAGAACATATTTAACAATGCACACTCAACACCTGTCCCGGCTCGACGGGGGGGCCGGGTACTAGTTGGGTCGATGAGACTAGAGGAGGGGAGCAACGGCGGCCAGTGGGAAGCCGTCTCAGCATTTACTGTATTTTGTATCATATCAGTGCGCTGATTTGTACATGCTATTAATTAACTTCACTGGGACATCCAACTGGTGTGCAGAACTGGAGCCAGATGATTTGATTTGGTGCAGCCACTTGACGGAATAAAATTGAGTGAACCTTTTTTGTTTTTCAGTCTAGCAAGATATTTCGGCGTATAGAATAACAATTTGGGTGCGCTGGTAGAATGGCTACAGTGACGCATAGCTTCTTATCAAAATTCTACTATCCTGTGCTTCGTATGTCATATTAGTTTTTACGTGGAAGGCTGTTGTAAGACACACTAGCAGTAAGACAGTCACTCCACTACCCTGTGCCTTTCTACTAAAAAGTTCATACTAGTTCAGCACACTAGCAGATCATTTGCTAGATGCTGTAACAGCTTTCCATCCGCTCTGCTCTCAGTTTAATTATGTCTTCATATAAATTCAAGACGCTTTCCGATGGCGTCTGCATGACGGCCATTGAGCTTGACATTCCGAGGCCTTCCCTCTGTTGTTTGTTTATTGAAGGCAACTCTCCAGTCCTCCCTCCACGCCGATGTCCGAGGGTGGAGCGCTCTCCCGGAATCACGCAATTACATCTGGCAGAGCTCTGCATGAAGTAACGCTTTAAGAGCCTTTTGTACGACCCGCCTTTGAAGATCTGCCGCCGCCTTTATGCAGCGCTCCCCCCACCGCCTCCCTTCACAGCCCTCTGTTGTACATCCCTCACAAACCCACCACCCTGTGCCCCCCACCCCCCTTCGTCATCCCTCGTTCAAGACACAAGACAGAATGCGATGTGTCGTCACCCTCGGCGCACAAAGCGGCAGCGCATTGGACACACCTTGGCGAGCATAAAGGCTTGACAATCGCTGAGGCCGCGCTGCCAAGCCCGATAAAGACGCTTCAAAAGTCGGCCTAGTGGACGTTCGTGGCCTTACTTTGCCTTTACTTCTCATGGAAAGAAAGCGTGACCGTGTGTAAATAACATTTTGTTAGCCTCATATGAAGAAAATACTAATTAAAATTGGCTCATAAATCACGGAAAAATTCAAAGCAAACACGGTGAAGTGGCGTTTAGCTGTTATGCTGCCAAAAGAAGTGAAGGCAACCTACAGTGTAAACAGTTGAACATTTTTAAGCAATTTCAATTTGGTCTTAGTAAATATAGAACCCTACTTTTATTTGATCTTAATTTAAATTCTTTACATGTTTTTTGAAAAGTCTTTTGTTAATATGTTTTAATTTTGTCAATGCAGGTCGACGTTTTAGTGAACAACTTTTCATTTTTCTACTGTTTGGAAATGTCTAATTAATTTCCCTTTAAATGTTGTTTTGTCACTACTATGTGAAGCACCGTGAGTATGAAACGTGCCATTTAAATAAAGCTGTCTTGCTTTGCCCAATCTTGGTCCCTTTTAATGTTTTGAAAATCAAGAAAAAAAAATAGAAATTCAGAGGCCATTTGCTGTGCTGAAAGCTTTGTGGATCATCATAACTTGGATGACTGACAATCTACGCACACTTTAAGATAAAACAAAATAGTAAGTTAAAAAAATGACCGAGACGATGAAAAAAATCTGATCTCTTAAAGTGCGTGTAAAGCGAAAAAAAAAAGCCCTAAAATTTGTTACACCACGTGGACGAGCCCTGCCAAATTTGCATGATTAAAATCATCAATTCTTTAAATTGAAGCCTCAAAACTGTGGGAAAAATATGTAAATGTAATTTTACTATTAACCTGGTCAGCAGCCTACATTAAATGGCGATGACTTTATGGGTCCCTAAACGTAATTTTCACGATAATTTCAAAAATGTCTACTTTTTTCTTTTTCCATCATTGATATTTTCATTTATTTTGTTTTTTTCAGCTTGCACATGCCACATGAGCCTTGATTGGTTGTTACCTGACCCCCTTAGCATGTGATGTCATTTTCAGACAGCAAGTGGGAAAAGATGGCTAAATTATCCTTTTCAACACTTTTAGGGGAAAAAAAATGCAAAATAAATTTCTACTTATAGTATTAATTCCTAATCAAGAATTTTGATAATGAAGAGTGCTGCTTACAGGACCCTTGATAATCAAAAATCTTAATGGGCCACATTAAGAACATAGCAGGCAGTATGTGCTCATGCAATGCCTGCCCCTAGTTTAGATGTAAAAAATTCATATTCGTGTACCTCGCTTCAAGATTCCCCCCGACATCATAAAACATGACTCTTCATCGGTAGCGCCCTCCTCCCTCCAAATCTCTCGCTCTGTGCGTCTCATTGAAACAGATGGCGTTTTTTTTGCTGGGCACAATCAGGCCTATTCAGCGTCAGGCTGGGCAGGCTCCCCACCTGCGCTCACAGTCCAATGGCAACCGAATGAACACATTGGGAGCAGTTGGGAGCGGTCTGGTCCAAATTACTCCCAGTTGGAACCCGGGCCACAGGTAACTCACCCTCCTCCCTTTGCTTTCATTTTTTTGCAGGGGGGGCGGGCATCAAACTGTGCGCCTTCACGTCAACCCGCCCGCCTCGGCATCACATATCTGCTCTTGGAGCTTTGGGCTTCCAATCTTAATCAAATCATGTCTAATATCGGCGGGCGCCGTCAGCATTCCGACGCAGCGGCCAAGGGCTGAGCACGCAGTGGCAAACGTATACGTTACATGGATTGACAGCCTGCTAACCCGTCCACGTGTTGGGGGCTCAAGTGTTTCTATTGGATAAGTCTCAAAGGGCACTTTTTCAAAAAGCTAGGTACCGATGACCTACATTTATGACTAAAAATGCTAATACAAGCTTGACATACAAGTGCCCTAGCTAAATGATTTTTTGATATTTTGCTTTGTTTTGGGAGGCAAAATGGTTTCGCTCTCGCTACGCCGCTGCTTGAGTAGAAAAAACGAAACGACACCGTCTCAAATGAATCTTCGGTCGTTCATTGAATGGTACAAATAGAAAATGAAAACGCAATGGAAGCAGAGAAGACCCTCACACGGAACATGTTAAAACCCCGCCTTGGAGTTTACAAACATTAGAAAAAGGTCAATTTCTTTGATTTGAGAGTGATGTCAGAGCACTTTCAGCAGTTGAGGGGTTGTTGTACTTGTACATGGCAGGTTGTTGACATCAGAAGTGTGCTGAAACTAAAGATCCTTCGACATTGCGATACACCCTCCAACACCTCTGGGGACAAAAGATTGCAAAGCAGGGCGCCTGCCTCGCCACGTCCCATCAATTGCAGTCTTCTCCCCCGAAACTGCAGGCCAGCCAGCCATCCGCCCCCACGTGGGTGTCCATCACCGACTTTGACAGGAGCGCTGCCCCTTTCAACACTGTCCCTCTGGTCAATCTGCACCTCAATTGGCCCACTACTGGTGGCTAAGGCCTGCTCCTTCTGCCGCATGTCAAAAAAAAAACAAAAAAACAAAACAAGAGCCAGGAGCTACACAGGAAGTGCAAATATCCTCTGATAGCCTTGATCCAGATGGATGCGTCCATGACAATAGGCTGCCGTGGCGTGCCTGCGGTTTGCCTGGTTTTGTCAGTGAAAATCACTGCGGCCACCACAATAACACCGTAGAATTATGCATGCGGGCCAAGTCCCATTGACATGTTAAGGAGTGCTACCAGTTGCTATTATAATTAAGTTAGCCCATTCCAAGGCAAAGCGCATGTCCAAAGACAATGGGCAGCGGTGAAGAGGTAATGGATTCACTAGGTTACCCATTTCTCTGGCCATTTGCTTAACATAGACCCCCAGTGAATGCAGCTTGATGGGATTGCCTCGAGGGGAGAAGGGGTCTTATGGGTTTTGCTTCGCATCGCTCAAAATTGACGAATGCTACGACGTCCACACGGTTGTCTTAAAAAACGAAGAGTATGAAATATTTAGCCGCTCTGACACGACTGTGCGTGCAAACATGTTCTTTTAAGGCTCGCCTACAGAAAAGACTGAATAAAAACATGCAGTAACAACAATAAAACAAAATGTAAACACCTAAACTGTTTGTACTATTTCATACAAATTCAATCCACATGATGCGCCTATTTCTGTGTACACATTATCCACCAGGGGCAGTAGTGTACATGTCGAATTCGTAATGAAACACAACGAACACTATCGCAGCAAAGTTCCAGTAATATTAGTCGATTTTTAAGGTAGCGGTTATCGATGCTAGTTGTTAGCCTGTGTATAGTGTTATGCTAGTTTCACATTGTTGTTGCTGCCATCTAGCAGCACGTGTAAATCCAATTACCACTGGGCTGTGCCAAATGTTATCGGGCCACAAAGAAAATGGATGATAGGCTGCAAGTGGACACCTTTGCCTGTCCTAAACAGTCTTTGAGGAAGCCTTCTGACCTTTGACTGTCACATTTACGAATGGTTTCACTTTGTTCTTTCTTTTAAACAACACCATCAGCATTCAGAGGGTTCACCCCACTTTTAACTACATGTTTGGCTTTGCCAGGGGGTGCCTGATCTTCTGCCTGCATTGGGTCACGGTGAGAGTGACCACTTTGTGTATAGCAGCGCTATGTTTGGCCAGTAATGAAAAACCAGGAAGCCTTTGAAACACAAGCAAAGACTCTTCGCAAAGAGGTTGGGAGTTGACTCATAGTCACGGGGATAAAGTTTCTTTGGATGAACCGGGGCAGGTCAGGAATATGGAGACGAGAGGCTTTTCCTACTTCACTCATATGGCTGTAGGATGCAGCTCCCAATCTATAGCCCAATTTTGTTTTACATGAAAATCATTGAAAAGAAACATTTTGATGTTTGTACGTAGTCAAAACAACCTTGGAACAAACTGAAAATAACTGGAAAAGAAAACACTGAAATGTACAGTGCATGCTAGGCCATTAGATTGCTGGGTGGGATGGACACAACTATTTTGGGTTGTTAAGGTTTTTGGGGTATTAATTGCTATAATTTAGTAAACAATATTATCCTGTGTGCTTGAAGCCAGGCATGAAAATATTTACCTTTGTGTCTCCAATTTTTTAATTCATGCTTTGTACAGGATTGTGACAATTACAATTACTAATTACAGTGCAATATTTTAGTAATGGTAGTTCTTTTTTGTGGATAATTTGCTCTAACTGTTGCTAATGTGCCACATCAGACAAGTGCTGAGTGAAAGTGTTTTAAAAAAAATGCTTTCAAAGCAAGTCTTGTGTTAACAAGATGCTTGTTAATGCTTGCACTTTTATTGCAGCGGTCGCATGTATAATTAAGCTGCTGTATTTGTCGTAAAATGACAAATAAAAATGAGTGTGGGCGCAACAAATGGTGACTCATGTGGAGTGAAATGAAAATGGATATTGTTTTGACATGATTGCAATCTTTATGGCTCGTCTTGTGTGAGGTTGACTTTGCGGTATTAAAAAAAAAAAAAAAAAAAAGAACACCAAAGTGCCTTTGGTTGTATTTGCTGGAGGTTGCAATGTTTGCACAATGTAAAAATGCTTAGTGCAACGTTGCCTTCAGGGAGGTCCTGCTACTTGTTGGCAAACATTAAATTTGGTGTGTGTGTGTGTTTTGTGTGTGTGCGTGTGTCTGTGTCTGGAGGAGGGGGGCTGACTATTACCTGCAACCCAGCAGCTCATGTAACATGATGTGATCCGCTCATAGTCCCATCATATTAAGGGATTTAATTTTGGGGCATGTCGCCGGTATAATACTGGGGCAGCACTTTGAAATGGGCGGGCAATCCCTGTCAAACTGGTTTTTGCAAAGCCACACTGATAATCTCTTAGCCCAGATATTGGTCATATCTCCGACAGATGTGGATTCATGCACGCAAGGAGGAAGCGGAGCGAACAATGGCGCCTGAGTAGCCTCGGCAGGATTATCTACAATTAGGATGCCTATGATGAAGATGTTACAATCGTTTGATTATGTTTTCAAATTAAAAGGTTGTTTCCCTTTATATCATACTTGTCTTCTGGATCCTATACAAACATCACTTTTAAAAACATTTTACGGCCAGTTTCGAGCATATGGCGTTCCTCAAGGTTCAATTTCAGGTCCTTTATTGTTTATATATGATATTTAAATATTTTTTATATGCTGCCACTTGGCAGTGTCATCAGGAGGCACGAAGTTAGTTTCCACAACTCAGCTAAGCATATTCAGTTGTACATTTGTGTCTCGTGCTGATGACAGTCCGATGAGGCTCTTCTTTTTTAAGTAAATCCTGGACATCAAATCCTGGATTGGCAGAAACCTTTCTCCAGTTTAAGCAGGACAAGAGAGAAGTTTTAATCATCAGTCCTGAGGCCCTGAGAGAGAAACTTTTCAACTTTTAACTAAATTACGAACATATACCGAACATTATACACTATATTGACAAAATTACGAATAAATGAAAAAAATCAAACGCCGGCTCGTGCCTTGACAAACTTTTAAGTTCGGGACACTTACATCTCAAAGCAGCAGCACTTTATAATTTCTGAATTTCTTTTGGTAATAAAAAAATAGGACTATATAAAATTCAAATACAAAAGAAACCTTTTATTACCTCACCATCCTTTTTTTTTTTTTTTTTGGTTAACATACCGAGATTTCAGATTTATGCAATACGCCACAATCACAACACAGCTTATAATTGGTGTAAAGGTCATGTAGAAAAAATAATTCCTTTGTCATGCTTGTTTTATTGTCATGTCGGCCCCCATATGTAAGCAATTACTTTAGCGACCCCCATGCTCCAACTGGTAGACCACCAGGGGTGCGGAGACCCCTGTTTGAGAAGCCCTGATTTGGTGGTGGCATGGCCCCAGTCATATCTATGGAGATGAGGCAGCATGTTGATGACTGTATATCTATGCTAATACGGGGATCAGTCGGCTGGGAAAGTCATCTAGCTCGTGCCACCTCTTTATCTTATCAGCCGACGTGCCTCAGTGCCGCCTGGCCCGCTACATACCTGGCATGCTGTGCACATGAAAAGAACGCGCCACTTCCACTGTCCCTTCACCTCTACATGTGACATTTGTATCTTTGAGCTGCGAAGTTGTCAATTTTTTTTTAAGAGTGTGTTTAGCATGAAAAAGATTTAGGTCAAGTTTTCCATTTGGTGTTTTCCAAAAATTAGAAATTGCTGCACTAACATAATTTCATTAAGATTTGGTTGCTGGTTTGGTCTGTAATGTGTCAGGGAATAAATCAAAATTTTGATAATGTTTGTGAACGTTTTATTTTGATTCAACCCAAAGATATTCCATTTGCTTTTATCAAAACTACAGGGATCTGAGATTATTTGTCAAGAATCAAAATTTATAGAAATAGATTCGGACATTTTTAGGTCTCTAGGCAATTATTCGATGATCATAAATACTTGATTAATTTAATATATTATTTATTGATGAATGAGCCTCTAAACTAAACTCACTTCAAAACAAGTAGCAGTTTGGCAGGAAGTCAATTCTTTAAAAAGAAACAACTGTTGGATGCCACTCGCAGTGTTTATTTACTATCAAACCAAACATAAAGCAAAGCCACCTTCACGTTGCCTAATCTGTGACCATCGTAGACTCTGCCCAGATCTTCTTCTTAGAATAGATTAGATTGAGTCACCTCTTTACTCTAACCAGTCATATCCCTAAAAGTTCTGTCTTTTTGGTCAAGAAGGGACTAGTCCAGACAGTAAATCCTGACTTAGCGAGCCCCCACCTCTGATCCCGCACTCCCCCTTTTGGGCTCTTTGTCTCCACTCTGCTCCCTGGCATGATTATTTCTTATCATGTATTTATTTGTTTAATCCACCCCTCCCCCCACCACACTTGGCAGCCCTTTTCTGATGCTCGAGCTGCCTGTCTGGCAAAGGACCCCCCCCCAAACCCTCACCACACGCACGCACACCCCCGTTACACCAGCATGTCAACCCACAGCAGCCTCAGGCCCCAACTGGACTCCAGTGCTTGCAGAGGCCTCGAAGAGACCCTCACACCAGCCCCCACTTGCATGTGGCTACCACTATGGCTTGCCTCTCACACTATAAATAATGGATGCATTAGCATGCATGAATATCTTTATTGGGGAGGGCTGTATGTGTGCCTTAATTCATTATTAATCCCTTCAAGGCAAAATGGGCCGTGGCTCTTGTCGAGCTGTTGGGCCTTGACTAAAACCTGCTCCCAAAATTTGGTGCAGCATTGCCCCCCCACCCTGATAAAAACACCCCCCTCCCCTTTATCAGCTCTTAAGTACTTCCAATCTCCTCTGTGATGTACATCTGGAAGGGGAGGGTAATCTGAATTTATTTTGAGGCGGGTCTGGGTGATGCTTTTTCCATCAAGCAGATGATAATCACCCAAACATTCATGCAAAAGTGGTGATGTTAAAGTATTTATCTGTGAGTATTCTAGTATTTTCTGTCTACATGTGTTGCTCCACTGTTTGTCTTCAAATATCTGTCGGTCATAGTGTTATAATGACCTGAAATTGATCCTGTCACACCAGCATGTCAATAGCGTTTTGCATTGTTTGTTAGCATTAAGCTAAACTGACTTTATTAAACCTTTGCGTGGCTAATTGGTGAGCGAGAATCCTGTACGAAACGGTATAGTTGTGTGTATACATACGAACGAGCAGCACTTCAGATGGAATAACAAATGTCTGCACGCTTATTTAGCGAACTCACAATAATACATGTGGGTGCCTTATCAAGAAGTGCGTGTGAGTGTTTTTCTACACTGGTAACACCTCGCCATGCATTGATGATCTAAGATCAAACACATGGGTTAGAAGCTGCAAAGCAAGTGTGTGTGTGTGGTTGCTGCTGATAATTTTGTATAGTTAAATATAAATTGTATATAGGTTTGATTCACAGACTGTGAAGATTAAGATACAAGGTATGTTTATTTCTGAGGTTTGTGTGTGTGTGATATAATATCCCTGTAACACACACACGCACACACAGCCTCCCCATCCCTTTCCATCCACTAGGTCGCAGTGTGTGCCTCGCCGCCTCTTTACGGATGCTGCAACCCCTCTCGCTCAGCTCACCAATCACAGGCGTTTAAAGCAGAGCCACAACCAATCAGAACCTACAACACAACACACACATTCCCACATGGGCGCTTTTTCTGGTGCACATGCCATCGACTTCAATCTGCATGCCTTGCACGCTTACATCACACAATATTACCGTTTTATATCAATACAACGCTTCCATATTGGCATGCGGCTTGTGTTGACGTTTTACCTCATCAATGTTGGATGTTGTTAACCCTGAAACCTAATTATGACTTGTATGTTTTAAAGTAGCTCCTAAAAGCTGAAATTCCACAGTAAATTCTTTTTTAATGTGATGAAATGTGGAAAATGATGTCAAGCGGGAGTATATCAGCGTGTAAAACATGGATAGATTTTACTTAAAATTTGCAGGCATATAATAGTAATAATAATAATGATAATAATAATCATGGACAACCCCAAAATAATTGTATTTTTTTAAATGTATTTTAATGCATCAGATCAGCAGAATTATAAGAACTATACAGAATGCAGGCAAGGGAAGTTTAGTTTTATAGCACATCTTGCACACAAGTGTCACATCATAACAATACAGGAAGATCATCAAATCATTCCATACATAGATTTTTTGGGATAGTAATATAGAAAAACACTAATTCCACCTAACAAAAGTGACTGTGTTACCGAGTTTGTTACCACTATTTACCTCAAAGCCCTGTATGCACTTCAACTCCATCAAAAGTATCAATATTCCCACAATGAACTCAGCCGCTCTGGTGTCAAAGTCTTGGGCGCCGCCGTCCATCAGGCTGCGGGAGTCTGACCCAACACATGGAAAACCCGACTTTGTGGAATGTTCTCCAACACGATGTTTTGGTCTGAGCTCTTCGGTAAATTGCTGGGCCTTGTCGTGAGAGTGAGTGGGAGGCACCATACTGTGCTGGTGAACTTCTGGCAACCTCCCAAATTCCTTCTTCGACGCAGGAAATTGAAATATTGTGCGCTATTGACATGCTGGTGGTCATCCATCACCGAGGAGATGTGAGAGGAGACCCTGTGTAGATCAGAGATGAGCTGCTGGGTGTGGGTTCAAAGGTAAAAGAGCAGAGGGCAAAGTGAGGGAACACGTCCCATCGAGTCACTGGGACATTAGATTCTCAACCACTGCAAAGGAAAATTATTATTGATCATCAGCAAATTTCACTCAGAGATGGATTGAAGTCTTATTTGTGACGTTTCAGAAAAAAAATCCACAAAGCCTTAATCCATAAATATTATTAAATATTTGACTATATTATGTATTCTATTTTTGTTAATATAATGATGTATAAAAATCAGGGCAGTTTTTCGGAATTCATTAACCATAACTAATTAAAGTCAAGTCAAGTCAAGTCAAGTTTATTTGTATAGCCCGAAATCACAAACAGTCTCAAAGGGCTTCACGTAGCCAAAAATTGACAATTATTCTCAAAAGGGTGGTAAAAGAATTCATTGAGCAGTGTTATTCTTTATTGGCTGATAATTATACATACACTACAAACAATATCTCTATTTAGGCCAGCATAGAAGTGACATGCAGAATAATACAATGCTAAAATTAACCTGTTGCCACTTATGGCTATGTGCTCAAGCAAACAAGTTTTATATCATAAAAATCAATTCATGATTGTAATGTCCAATCGATTTTTTGCTAAAAGAGAGGTTCCTGAATTTTCTGACTTATGAGGGAGATTTTTTTTACCCAAGAGAGGCGTGTCTATGTCCTTGTGGTTGGAAGGGTTGTTTTCAATTAAATTATTTTGAATTGAATTTTATGAAGTGTGACTGATTAGATAGATGGGCTAAGCAATAGCATTTCTGTTGTTGTTTGGACACAAACAGTGGTGCAACACATATAGATGTACAATATATTCATATTCTTCATCCTCTGTACAAACATCTCATATTACTGCTGCTTAATGAGTTCCGTCTCCATGAATTTATCCATTTGCCTGCATTAGTGTTTTTGTCCTGAGGAGGAACAGCACATTGTTGAATTCTTAGCAAATTGTTGACTTCCTGACCTCTCTTTTTTGAGTCATGTCAGTACCGCATGTTTTTATAAAGTATTATAGAGAGCAAATTTTTGTTTATTTTGGGAATGCTGTAACAGGGTGATGGCATTTTCATTGGCTTTTATGGGGAAAGATGATTTGAGGGCCACTGCATTGTTATGCACTGACTGTCAATCATATTTGCCAAAAGTGATGCTTCCGGCATCCACAAGTGCATAATAACGATCAGGAATAGAAAGTCGCAGGCGCATGACGGAGATGGAAGGGGGGGTGGGAGTGGGGATGATGCAAACGCGAGTGTTATATAAAACGTATAGCGCACAGTTGGAATCAGCCGGCATGGCCGCGATGATCCTTTTCTTTCGTTTTCCGTCTTTTATAATCTCTTCTCCTCTTCTCTGCAGTCCCGCTTTCCTCCATTGTGAACTTTTGACCTCCGGATGCCCGCTTCCCACGATATCCTCAGGCACCATCCTCACAGGAAGTGACATCAATGGGACTTAAAAAGTAAAAAAAAAAAAAAAGAAAAACAGTCGCAGGACGGCGTGTGTTGGATGTCCAGCGCTGGATTGTTGATGTTGTTTCGGATGCTGGATGAAGGATGACGCGGAGTGGAGCAGCTGGATGAACGCACGCGCTGGAAACTGAGTGAGTCGCTGACTGGCTGCTTTTTTCATTCTTGTTTTTCATCCATTCATGCAACTTCCCATATGAGACACTTTGCGCATCTCATGTCGGTCGAGACGGGAACCCGCGTGGGGAATACCAATTTTGTCATGCGCGTTGATGATGAAGAGCATCCTTGTTTTGATTGAGAGTGGAGAATGAGGAGACAGGATAGTGATGAATAATCTGCACGCGCGTTTTGTTTGAAAGCCCTCCCCCCCATCGTCTGGTACGCTGAGCATCCGAGTTGCATGACAGTCCGGCTCGTGTCTCACCATGCATGTGGATGGCGTGTTGTTATTCGCCAGCCGTGTGCGTATGCCTCCTCCTCTTCCTCCTCACCGGGGAGGAAGAGTCAGTGAGACCCTGTCGTGCACCCAGACAGAAAGTGCTGCAGTCACGTGATGTCTGCTTTCTCACGTTAGGCTGTCTGTATCCTGCTCAGCACGCAGCGCCTTCACTTCAACTACCCAGTGGAATATCTAGATTAGAAAGTACTATAAAAATTCAGATGATGGCAGTCAACACAGAGAATTTGTTGTTGGGCTGCAAAAAAAGAGAGAGGAAATGTATGATGCATTTTGGAAAATTGTAAATTTTTCTTTCGGACTGGACAATGAATTGGTCTTACAGGTTCTTTGATTTTGAAAAAAAATGCAAAAGTAAAGTACTGAGGTTATTAAGAAATATGACGAAGACTAACTTCCACTAACAACCCAGGCTAAACATAGTTCCTCCCCCTCCTCACTTCAACATAGTGTTCCCTCCCTTTTTGCAGGTGTTATGTTATAGTGAGCTATTTTAAACAAAGAAACCGAAAAATTACATACATACTATTAAGTGGGCATTTTGTCACTCCATTCACATTCATTACTTAATAAATACTTTAATCGGCAACTCTTTACTTTTATCCAGTATTCTACTTTTTGGGGTACTCTCAATAACCAAACTGTACATATGAACAAATATTGCCTGTTAAGTCCTTCTTGTTTAATATTGAAGCAATACTGATGCATTTAATGTTATAGTAATGTTAACTGTTTGTTTTCAAACATACTAGTTCTCATCTTTTTAGAATCGGCATATGGCATTATTTTTCTCCGCACAAACAGCAATGATGTGATGAAATTGTCAAAGCACATACAGTGTGTCCCATCAAATTCTGCTAACTTGCTAACTTTGTTTACCTATCATGAGTTACTGCTTTTTACCCACTTGTTATATTGCAGATCAAAGTGAACACTTATATTTTTCTTCTTCTTTAGGCTTCCCCCCTTTTCTGTTTGAAAAAAACCCAACAACCCCAAAACTCAAAATAGATATTATATAAATAAATAAATAAATTAAAAAATATATATACATATGTATAAAATATGCTAGCCGCATGTAATAATAAATGGAATTTGCATTGTATTTTAATGATGAAATATTTTGGCCTTATTTCCATAAATTTTACTTCAATCGGATCAGGTCCCATACATGCTATATTATATGTGAACCTGGCTGCAACAAAATGGGGTAAAAGGGAAAGGACAGAAATGTCTATTTCTTTTCTTTGCCAATATTATACACTGAATGTCCACTGTATTTCATCTCACACCTTATTTCACCTCAGACATAAGGCGGCTATGGGTTAACTGGAATTTAAAGCAAACTGCAGTTTGTAGAGCAAATCATTGTCTTGTATCAGCCGCTTCAAATAATAGGCCATATATAAATAGATATGCACCTCTGAATAAAACCGATATGCTTTAACAGGCTCTTTCGAGTCAATAAAACAGTTGCCCCCAGTGGAACACATAACCCCAAAATGGAAAGAACTTTGGAGGAACGTCAGCACCTGCTGTTCTGCAGCACTTGGGCCTCACTGGAGAGGTCATATTTAACTGCTCACAATTATTATTTATGGCCTTACAGAGGCACGGCTTCCACTTTCAAACTGGTCACGTCATATCGCCGGCTCACACGGCTACTACTTGCAACCTGTCGTAAAATAACACAACTTTGCCTTCTGCTAGCTTAATGCTAACCTACAACGATATAGCGATAGAATTTGTCATGTGGCTAACAAACCTGTTGAACAGCAATGGCAATTTGAACACCATTGGTGCAGCAACACTTGGAGACCCACAATATAGCAACACTTACAGGCATATTTTTTTTTCCTTTGTGGAAAACCATTTATAAGTCATTTCCAGTAAATCAAATTTGTTTCTTTGTGACTGTATTCTTCTGACCCTGATGGCGGAGTTTTGCACAGCAAAAGTTGCAATGAATTGATCATGCACAAACAGTTTAAATCTCTATATACTTTTATGGAGAACATTATACTGTAGAGGGATTTAAAAAAAAAAAGAGTTTTTAGATACTTTTTGCTACTCCTGGGCCAGCTCACTCGCTATTTCGTCAGTCCACTGCAACTATAATGACATCAAGCAATATTGACTTTACTGAACGTACCACAACATGCAGGTTGTGAATAAGCGCCGCACTGTTGCCGCCTGTGAAATTATGCCACAACCCCTTGTGTGTTTTTCTCTGTGTGCCATGTGTGTTCGTGTTCAAGTTGCATGATTCACTGCGTGTAACTCACAGTCAAGTTGCCCGTCCGCACTGATAGCTTCATTATCCGAGGCTTGCGTGTAGACGCCGGCGCCTAATTTTTTTCGGTTGAATGGGGCACTCAGTCATATCGGGCCAGTGGTTGAGACTGAGGTGAGGAAACCACTCGCGAGCTGTGCCTGATGAGCAAGAGGTCAGTTAGGGACTAATTAGGCAGACGGGACCGACGAAGCAGGGCCGTATATCCTCTGTGGTGACAGAGGGCAGACGGGGGGTCTATTGGCACTCGACAGGTGCAAAAGAGGAGCGGGTGTCAGTCGCTGGCAGGGGATTGGAAACCAGAGATGAGGCCGTGCCACATCACGGCCGCATTCTACGAGGTCACTCGCTGGCCGCTAGCCTCTTGCTGCCTTCCGTGTGGATGTGCGTGTGTGTGTGTGTGTGTGTGTGGGGGGGGGGAGCGGTCAGAGGATCAGCGCGTTTGGAGCGGCAGTGGTCATCTGTCATAGCGTGTCTAGCTCACGCCCCAACAAAGAAGACTTTTTGTGTGTGTCGGCTACAATTATACAGCACCCCCGTGAGGAGCTTTGATCAGTGAGCTGTAAAAGCAACGCTGAAGAAATGCCGCTGCGATGGGTTGTGACATATTTGATGCTAAAAAGTTGTCACATTGATTCTTCTGTGCAATTAAATGGGGGAATAATCCACCAGCCATTGTAGCGTCCGTTATGGGAGGAGAAATGGTCACTGTGTGAAGTGTTTTTTTTTGTTTTTTTTCTTTTCCCGTCTCGCTCTGTACTTCCTGGCTGTTCTGCTTGAACTCAATAATCCCGGTTACAGCCATTACAAATCCTGCTGTCTTGACGTGAGACCCCAGACAGGAGACGGGATCTGAAACTGGCTTTCATTTAGCATTCCTCTGGGCTTTATGGGCAGGTGTTTAACATTACAGGCGGGATCTTTATTGGTCGACTTTAAAGGCAATTTTTTGCGTCTTTGCTTACCTCTCAATTAGGGACAAACACACAATGCACGCACAACGGATGTAAAGTGCGTAGAGGTTTACTCGAAAAAATCTTGCATGTATGAAGAAGTCTAAGGCTGGCAGTATGGATGCACGGGTCCACATCCTCTGAATAGGACTATGACCTATGACCATCATGGCAGTGATGATGTGACCTGCCATGTTCAAAGCTTAAGGGCTTGTGATGTGTAAATGTTAAATGCAGCTTTTGTCAACAAATACACAGCTTTGTGTACGCTTTTGGACTTCCGTAATCCCCAAACTGCCATCTACTATGCGGTATTAAATTTAAGAGATGGTGAAACTGGCATGGACTCGTTATTGGCCATGCACGCGTAACCTAAAATACAATATTTTTGTAGATTGTTTTCAATTTGTCAGTTGTTATTACCGGCAAGTATCCTTGTACCTTTTATTTACAAAAATGTGGAGTCTCTTTACAGTTTGGAAATCAGTTAAGATGATGAGCTGATTACTCCAAAATGCTTGTAAAAGTCCTTTTTGCCATTCAAATTTAATTTCATTGCAGTTGTCTAGGCCAAAATAGGTTGAACATTTTGAAAAATAATCTCCCTCAGAAATATGGCTTCATCCGAGTTCGCAACCTGATTGCTGACTGTTACAGCAGTGTGGCACACAGAGCCCCGGAAAAAAGGCGTGACCAAAAGTGATGAGGTTTTGAACATGCTTAGCAAAAGGGAAGCTCGGCTCACTGACCAAACGTTTCCTCGTGTCAGAGCGGCGAGAGGTGAAGGTGTTTGTATATTTAACTTTTCTAATCCTGGTTTTAGAAGGATCTACTCAAGCTCAACAATGCAGAAGTGATATGCGGGTCAGCACGACTCTAGCTACTCTGCAGACTAAATCCTCCCGGGTCAGCCTCAGACATAAATCATGCAGCTACAGTGCGTCCTTCTCATGTTTTACCATCTCTGAGAATCAAGCCATAAAGAAGATGATTTGCGATATTGATCACGGTAGTCCGATTAAGACGTGTGGCGTCGCCATTGTGGCAGTTAAACACATTCCTTGTTTTGTGGAGGCCGTTATTCCTGCCTCTTAATCACCCCCTTCTACTTTTATAACCACTCCAAGTCTTGGTGTGTGGTTGGGGAGTGTGGTAAGGGGCCGAACCACATGTGGGGAAAAGACAAGGAAATAACATGCTGCCAGCGCCGCCTCTCAATTAAAGCGACCACCACGACCGATGCATAAGATCTGTGGACTCACTGTACAATAAATGGCGAACATACATTGAATGCTAATTAAAAAAAACTTGAGGTTACTGGTTTCGGTCTACATCAGGGGTGTCAAACTCATTTTTGGTGCGGGCATCATAGTCATAGTTTACTTCGGAGGGCCATTATGACTTAACCCAAATAAATGTATGAATGTATATTATATACAGCACGGGTGCCCGAGTTTGGTTTAAGTCCAGGACCGGACTTGGGCACCCCTGATATACAGTATAGTCTACACCAAAAACTGATGGATAAACTAGTTTTGAGATCAGAGAAAAACTGTTCAATTTTTTAAAAAGATGACTGGTAATAAAACTTGCTAGCAACATCGCTGTTAATGAAAACAATTTGTAATCTTAACATTGACAAATAAAGACGATGCTGAATTTGTCTTGGCCCGCGGGCCACATTTGGACCCCTCTACATCATAGAATTTTAAAAAGTGTTACTTGTTTTGATCTGTGGTTTGGATCATTCATCCAAAAATAATAAAAATAAGGAATTTCCTTGCTGTTCGTGAGGCAAAATTTGCAACGTTGACACCTGGGATCCCAGACGCCAAATTGTCAGTGCTGTGGGTGACACACTGTCACACGGGTCCTAATGGCATCATTTACGCAGGTCACGACTGAGCATACTGTCGGGGTGACGTGGGGGTTGGGGATGGCACCCACTGCTTGTTTACGCTGCGCTGGATGCCCCCTCCTGCCGTTGGTCAACAGCTACAATAATTATCACCTCACAGGAATTTGGAACCCTCGTGTTAAATTCCCTTTGACAAGTCAGTTGGAGGAGTTCAAGGAGGTGGGCACTGCCTCTGAGGTGGGTGGGGGATGGGGTGCCAGCAGTGGGTGCAGGGTGTAGTGCCGTGTTTATGTTTGTGTGGTGTCCAAGGGAGAAGACCCCCACCGACTTATGCAACCTTTGGACCCCCAACACGGCAAACATGATTTGCATGGCGTTTACAATGTAAATTGGTTTTGGAAAAGCTGGATTTCACCTTAGAGCGCAACAAAGGTGGTCTTTGGGTTTTGAGGGGAGGGGGCATTGCAAACAAATGAAAGGCATTGGTAAAATATAAGGACATGTTTTTACCTCAATGAACACAAAAAACTACAAAGTTTGATGCGAATCAATCCCACAGTAATCCAGGTAACATCAAAACAAACAAATGGGTGATTAACCGGCGAGTTTTGGTGGTCTCAGTAAATAAGCTCCGACGCTGTTGCAACTTTGAACACCTCAGCATTTGTGATTTTAATACGTTTGTTTGTCTCAAGCTGTTTTTTAGCACACAAGTGTAAATCATTGGTTTACAAGCGAGGTGAGCGCCGTAAAAGAAAGGTGGCTGTTAATGCGAGGTTGACTTGGCGAGTAAGCGGAAAAGACGCAAAGGAGAGAGATGGTTGGGCACAGGTGGGCACAAGTACTGACATGCTGGACTCAAGTCAAGTACTAAATAGGTTTTTGTTGCTGATGCCAACTCCGATATTTGGTTGAATAATAACCGATTAATCAACCGATTCATTTAAAAAAAATTATGGAATGAATAAAAAGTCTTCTTTTTTGGTCCCTTCATGCTTGCAACAATAAGGATACGAATTACAAGCAGAACATTTGACTACTGTGTAATTCTCCTTAAGTATTTATTCAACTTTGCAACAGGGGCCGATGTTTGAAGGAACACTGTCTTATGTTGCCAATTACCAATTATGTATGCCAATTTTGATTGATTTTAAAAGGACCAACAATTACATTAGGCTCTAGTACAAAATATAGCTGTCCCTTTCCTTATATTTATCCATATTGATAATTTGACAAAATGCTGTTTCATTTTTTTCTGACGTTACTGCCGTCCCTGTTTTTTTCTCCTTATAAGCGTGAACGATCTCAATAGATCAAAATCTCAATTTGTATCTTCCTTATATCTTCCGTCGAGGTTGGAAAAAAACCCCACATAAATGTACTTTGACAAAAGATGTCAAAGTACAGATATCTGATTTTAAATGTAAAAAGTAAAGTAAACAGACCTTCAAAGTCTGCTTAACTACACTAACATAGTCATCACAATTTGTGACTTCCAACCACGAGATCTTTTAAACCAGTGTTCACCAACCTTGAGCCATGACATAGTTGACCTACATAATAATTGAGGATTGTTGTCAGAAAATAGCATCTGCCACGCTGTAGTGGTGACAGCGTGGAAATGGATTCCCATACGAGAAACCTATTTTCCGCCCATGATTGTTGTCCTGCACTTATCTATTTTTATGTTTTCCTTCCCAGGTGCTCTATCTAGTTGTGATACCACCATCAGTAGCGCGTTCGCTTTTGATGATATCGCTTATGATATATATATATGCGTCGGTGCAGTTTCCAGAGTGATGCGTCGGCGGCGTTATCGTTCACGTTGAGTTTAAAAGCCGGGGAGGGAAATGGGTGCTGACCTGAAATGTCACGCTCATTTTAACCTTTGCCAGGAACCAACGACTGCGCTCTGCCCTTAACAGTCTGCTCTAAACGCTTCTAATTGTGACCTTGAGGGCAGCCACCCTTAAAATGAAGAAGGGTGGGGTGGGCCTTCACACGATATGAAAAACCAACGTATCCTCGCTGTGTCATCCGATCAGATTAGCGCTTCGAGCTTGAAAACCGTGATCGACGAAGGGTGTTATCGCAGCAAAATGATTATTTGTAAGCTCGTTACCAGCGACACAATATGCAATGATTTGACCCTTGACCCAGAGTCTTAACTGGCCTGTTACAATTCTCGAGCTAAGCAATCAATGTCGATAATAGATCCAACAAATGTTATGCGCCCGAGATAACCTTTAAAAGCAGTCCTTGAAAACTTTGAAAGTTGTTAAAAATGGTGGCTGCCTGAGCACCAAATACTAAATACTAATCTTCAGAAATGACTTTAAGGAAATGTGCCTGAAAGATATTCTGACATTCTTTCGAACATTTTGGGGAACCTTGAGGACTCCTTCACTGGCAAATATTGGTGGAAGACAATCCGTTACGAATAGCCATCACTGCATAACTTTATCGATTGAGTTGAAGTTTGAAAAAGATCCGACCCGATCAAGGTCATCTGTTTGGATTACAGTGCCTTAGGTTCATCTCGAAACCCTAACCCTAGAGTAATTTAGTCCTTCCGGCGAAACGGTTGGCATTGGACAGGAAACAGGAAGTCCACGGGGCTCGCTCGACTTGAATTTTCTGAGAATGCACTGATCTCCAATTTGTTTGATCTCGATTTGTATGCTAATGAGGCAGGTTTTATGTATGGGATGCAAAGTGACTGCTGGCCCGTGTTTGTTCAGCCGCTTTCATGGTGGCGCCTTCATCCTTCAAACATCACTTTGTCGTTCGTATTACCCCCCTTGTGAGGATAATCGCGGCGGCCCGTGTTGCGTTTAGCCTGCGTGTACATGCCTGCAAGCTCACCAATGCGTGTACACGCAATCGTGTCGCTCCGACGTCTCTCTCTTGTCAAGTCAGCTGGCGTCCCTTCGGCCTTTCGCAGACTCGCGCTTCTCTCGGCGACCGACGACGAGACGCCCATTCACACGAGCTCTCGCATGATCGCACAAATCCACAAACAGGACTCCAGCCCAGACTGGCTCACGCTCGGCACTCGCTCACTGAGGTAGTAGTAGAAGAAAGAGGGGGATGGAGATGAGAGTGGACTGATTGCCCCGACAAGCGCTTAATTAATCCCCAAGACGTTTTTGGAGGTCAAGCACTCCTAAGCTCACTTTTCACCAGGCAGTTCTATTGTCAAATGTTTTTAAGGGTACTGCATAACCATCTCTTGGCACACTTCAATTAGGATTTGTGGAATACCTGAAGGGCGGGCTATCGATAGTTCTCGAGAGGTACCAAAAGCATTTCAGATTTGAGTGCTTTGATCACCATTTGAAGGATTCTGCGTTCTGCTAGTTCCTTTGCTTCCTCTCCTCTGCTTGTGTGCATATGCGAGTGTGCATATGCGTGTGGTATCGCCACAGCTTTGACACAAAAAAGGGAGGGCAGGCGTTCTTTTGTTTTATTGAGCTTATGTAGGAAGCATGCAGCAAATTGTGGCGCCATGAGGTGTTGCTCTGATGAAGTACAAACCAAACCATCTGGACCACATTGGCCTGCTGTGAACCAAGAGTCAGTCAGTGCTGCTGAGGGGCTCGTTTGTTACAATGTGTCCTAGTAACTGTTGAAAATGGTCACGAGTAAGAATGGGAAGGCTATGAGGGCTCGTTTGCTTTTCCAGAGGTTTGCAGATCCTCTACGTGACACATATGTGCGGAAGTGGATTGAAGTGTGTGCAGGAAGTCATTTGACTTTGGTGCATTCATGCAGCACCTGCACTATCTACTTAGACTGCGTCAGACACAAAATAGGCAATCATTTGGTGGAGATTGTGCACTTGGAGAAAAGTGGGAAGCAGATAAACCACTGGAAAAATGCGTCACAAACAGGAAAGCTGTGCAATGTACTATTTCAACAATACGCTTTTTATTGGCAGTAGTCTAAAACTCTACTGCAGCCTGCAAATTTCCCAATGTGGGATTAATATAGAAGTATCTTAGTTAAGCCCAACTGAAATATTAGAAATCATTGTATGAATCTTTTTATATATTTGTAAAGGCTGAATTTTCAATGCAGTTCAGATACTGAGGCCAGTTTGTGGCATATGATCAGCGAATATGAAAAGAAGACGCTTGGCCGGGGGTGGGGGTCATGGGGCCTGATGGTACAAAGCTCTCATTTCTTGCTCCTCCATGTGTAAAATGTCTGGAGAGCCCGGGGAGGACTGGAGGCAAGGCAAGAAGCAGAGGAGGAGGTGTAGGGCGACTACAATTAGTTGGATCTTCTAATCACCGGGGCAACACTCATTTAATTGACATGTGAAATGTGAATTTGTCCAACAAGTGGATATGACAAAGGAACGGTTGTCTGAGGTCTGCTGGTGGAAGCGGCAGCTGAGGGTTTTAGGACAAAGTCTTTGTTAGGAGTACCAGTGTGATTGGGTTGGTAGTTTGCTCTCGAGGAGATTATGAACCGTTATGCCTTTGACCTCTTGTGGATCAGTAACATCATGGCACTGACACGTTCCATGACCTTGTTCCTCCTGGGGTCTGTTTACACAACAAAGATGACATGAACAGGAATGTTTATTTTTGAGAAAGGTTTTACATGTTGCAGGCATGTAAAATTGTCTCCAAATTGAAAGAAAGGAAAGTCGTGATTGAAGTAAGAAATGCAACTGAAAGAAACCAGATTTCAGTTCAGATGGTGCTCCATTTTAAAGTCCCGGTCAACTCGTCATCAGGCCTAATAGAATTAAAAAGTAAAAGGATGCCAGGGAAATGCTGTACTTTTTAATAACAGCACCCAAGAAGAATAGGTCCAAATAAAATAAAACAGGCCCCAGAGTTGAACCCTGGAGCACTCTGTTTAAAATGATATTTTAACAAATGTGTGTGATGTCACACATGGCAAGGGTAAAATTGGCATGCGTGTGCTTACTGCTTTTAAGTTGTGCGATATACTTGACACAGAACACCAAACATAAAACTATCTTTCCGGACAAATGTGAGTCTCCTCTCCCAAACCAGATGACTCAAGTACCGTATTTTCCGCACTATAAGGTGCACCTAAAAACCTCCAATTTTCTCAAAAGCCGACAGTGCGCCTTATAATCAGGTGCGCCTTATATGGACCAATATTGAGCTACTACAGCAGGCATGACCAAAGTCCGGCTCGTGGGCCAAATGTATATATCTTGTATATGGACAAAGTTTTAAAATGGGCCATTCATTGAAGGTGCGCCTTATAATCCGGTGCTTCTTATATGTGGACAAAGTTTTAAAATGGGCCATTCATTGAAGGTGCGCCTTATAATCCGGTGCGCCTTATAGTGCGGAAAATACGGTAGTCATGACAGCTAAGTCTGATCTGTGAAAGGCAGCTTGATGCTACATGGCTTCCAAACTACATAGAAGAAACGAGTGAGGTAAATAATAAATAATATATATAGTCTAAGTGTCGTCTTATGTGGTGACTACAATGCAGTTGCAAACTGTTTTTTTTTTTTTTTTTTCCCTGTGGTGAATAATTTTGGGGGGGCACTTCATCGCTCCCCGTCATAAATATTGAACAAGTTTAACACTTACAATTGTCATTCCCACATTTTTGGGAGGAAAGTAAAACACTTTTCCGCACACACGCATGCACACACACACACACACACACAGACACACAAATGTGAAAATTGAATGTTACCAGCATCAATCACGAAAAGCAAAGCAGCAGACATCACAAGTCCTCCAGTATTCACATTAAAAGACGTTTTTATACGGTCTGGGGCTAGTTCAACAAGTCGGATAAAAATCCCCTAAATTGAAAGGCTTCTTCCTTTGCTTGTGTTCCCACTCTCCACTACTTTGTTTCATTACCTTTGGCCAGGCAGCTTTGTAAGTGATGTACTGAAATCAATAAGCTATTTCAGGTTAGAAATCATCACCTCCGTAGGAAGTTAAATCATCTGCCACCCAGTAAAAGAGCCTCACTGCCCATTTCTTCAGCATATTAGAACATGTGCCGAACATGAGGAATTATTTTTTTTTTGAATAAATGAATCTTTATTTCAAACATGATTTAAAGAATAAAAACAATAAAAAACAAACAACAAACTTACTTTGCACAAGGCTTCATAACAAACATCAAAAATAGAATTTTCTTTTATATGGTCACTAATGCGCAAAGCTGCACCTACCCCGGGTGAGTTGAGAACTCATCCCGGGGATTCTCTGTACTGACCCGCATGATGTCGCAGAGGTGTCCCCTAACCCTCCACCAATGACACAAGTACGTTTCAGTCAATAAAAATATGTACGCCGCTTGTTCGGCCTAGCACATTTCCCAAATGCTTTAGTGCTCTTTTCCCCCTTGTGGTTTTGATGTGTCAGCATAGCAGCAGATGGTTTCATTGTCAGAGGTGACTTTGTAGAAATGGCAGAGAGTCAGAGGAGACTTTCAAGTGTTTCCGCCAGCGTAATCCTCTCCTTTTATCTCTCTGGCTGATCTGGGCCAAATCTCTGTGTGAGAGTGGTTGTGTTACTTTGGATGCTACGACTCTCTCTGCAGCGCTTGGCCTTACTTAGAGACTACAAAGTCGTGTTTTCCATCAAATGGTACAATGCAACAATGTCAGCTCAGGTCAGCCGTGATAGTGTGTAACAATAGACTGAGTGTGATTCCACCGTTGCGTGTAGAGGCTGGGGTCAGTTTGCTTAGTAGCGGAATTTACTCAGCAAGCCTCAATCATGACCCTTAACGATTTGGACCCATCAGCGCCATAGAATGTATCCAGTACTTCCTTATATCAATTTTCTAAGATTGGTGTTATCTTGTTTTTCTGATTCATTCTCCTCATGGCATAGCAGATATGTTTAGCGTCCTGTAGGTGGCAATATTACAAAGTTGAGTTATGCTTGTATTAAACAAATGACATTAGGCAACATTTCCAAAGGAAAGACAAATCATAAAATCGGTTATGCACGGATAACAAATACTGATGATTAGTCCGACTGGCGAACGTGAGCATTTTCCTGATGATCATTTTGTGATTTCTCTTCCCTGATCCGCTCGGATGGGACGACAAACATTAATAATACACCTGTTTGATATTTTGTGATCACAAATCCAAAATGTATGGCCAACATGCAAAACGGCCTGATTGGCAGACAAAAATAGTGACAAGGAGAAGCGTTATAAACCACTAGGTAGTGGTCAGGCTAGCTAATAGTTAGCTTAGCTTCTTCAATTTGATTTTACTACTACTTTATCTTGCTTTTTGCATTTGCCAGCGTTTTGCATTTCTGGAGCAGCACCATGGAGTCCCTCACAGGGCAGTTCGGATGTTAATAATGGATATGTACCATTATTTTAGCTGGTTGCTCAATGACAAGTACGGTCTGTCTGCACTCCGGTGCGATTACCTCCAGAGACGGAATATCGACCGGGTGACTGTGCCCCACCCCCGCCCTCATTGCGTGTCCCGGGCATTTATACTGAACAATGAGGTGAAGTAAATGTGCATTTAACCCGGCTGGAACAGGCTGTGTAAAAGGGCCTTTTGTACCCGACCAATGATTTCAACAAAAAAAGAGGAACGTGACACTGTAAACAACTTAGGACATCATGTTTTCTCTCTTTTGACTGTTGTCTTGTTCTCGATGGACAAACTACTGACTCACCAGACTGACTGTTATCGAAATTTATGCACTGGACCAAAAAGTGATATGGAAAAGCACTGTCATTTTATTGCCCTTTATAAGTGTTTTCCAACTACCGTATTGCGCATACAACTTAAAATAACCGTTATAAATTCTAGACTTTAACGTGCCAGTGAATTTTACAAGGAATGTGAGATGGTATACAAAGAACAACAATGGAGGACATTGAGCATGTTGAGTTGTGTCTATATATATATATATATATATATATATATGTATATATTTATATATTCAGTTATATTTTTATATATATATTTAAAGTTATATTTATATAGTATAATTATATTATCTTGTATATTTTTTTTCTATCCTTCATAGGTGAAGGCAACCATAAGGCAATAATGTGATGCTAAACGATTGAAGATTTTATCTTCTCACAAGCAGATGCCACCCTGCTCTCCGTTTTAGGCCGTGACAGGCTGCTTGGATTAGGTCCAAGAATCACAGCTGGATTGTTGCGTGTGTGTTCCTGTTAATGGGGTGTCGAAACCGGGTCTGCATCTTCACCGTTTGATTGGGCGTGCTGGCACAACCGCCATGCAAGGTGCTGATTGGACGGCCGGATGGAGACTAGCATACATGTTCTGTGTGTCTGCCGTGTGGCTTTGGTCCGATGCTGCACACATTGGGTGTATTTCAGATTGGAGCCATGTACGCACGTACATGTGTGGCTGAACTGCTCATCTGTGCAAGAGCATTCGCTGTGAACAAATGTGTCTCCTCTTCCCGAAGTGATCACGGGATGGATTGGCTTCGCCCAGACTAATAATTAATTATTAACGGGAGATTTGACTCCAGCATTCCAGCTCAATGTGGCAGGGCAACCCACTGTTGGATGATTTGGACCACCATTAAATACATTTTCAGATTCATTATGGGTCAAGGAGCCTTAGCGGACAGTAGAACTATTTAGTAATTTTTGTACAGTAGCTCAGAGAAGAACAGTGAAAATGATGATGATAAATTGCAGTCCATCTTTTGATCGATAAAAATCCGCACCAATGTTTGCTTGATGCTAATAGAATGCAAAAAATAAAAAAATAAAATAAATAATTAACAAAAACTACACCAAGTAGACAAAAAGAAAAGCTAACTATAATAAAAATTACGAAACTTTTATAACTTTGGAGTACTCATTTTGCATACAGTATTCACACACATAAAGCAGTCACACTATCATTGTGTGTGTGTGTGTGTTTCATTGTGCACGATTCTGCAGCTTTCCCTTATCCAAACCATGGCAGTGCTTGTCAAGCCCAGACGGCTCTCCTCTAATGCCCACCTGTCAAAAAAAAAAAAAAAATCACCTGGCCGAATGGCTCAATCTTCTTCTTAGCTTAGCTTAGCTTGCAGCCATCTGGCTCAGCAGTCCTGCCTCCCTCCTCAATAAACTCTTGTCACTTTCAAAGCAGATCAGAGCTTACCTGGCACAGTGGTCTTAGCAAGCCTGCTATCAAGGCAGACAGTTCCATGCAGCACCGTGTTTTCTTTATGCGTGCCTCACAGATGGTCAAGGGAGGAGGCGGAGGCAGGGTGATGGAGAGAGCTCATCTGAAGCTTCGGCAGCTTTGGTGACTCTCAGGCCAGGAGGAGTGTCTGCGGGCATCTGGAAAGGCAAACGCAAACTCGGCAACGACCGATGACGATGTGCTGTTGAGCTCCTTTGACCTTGTCATGTGTCACAATCTCCATTGACTCGCCTAAATGATTATTTTGCTTAATGATAGGGATGCTACAAAGAGAAGAGGGGAAAGAAGGACACAGTATGTTTAATGGCTTTGTGTGGTTTGCGATGCTTATGGCTTAAGTATACCAGTGTTTGCTATATATATATTTTTTTTTTTGCCGAAGCAGTTCATTCCTAACTAAATTTACAAATACAGTACACCCTTGGTTAACGAACGCCGCGGTTTACAAATAATTCGATTCATGAAAAATATAAAATGACCTTGAGTAACGCTGTTTTTGCTTTACAAATAGTCTCAAGTGTCATTCATGTCATACATACTGTTTCATATGAATGTTCTTATATTGAGGTTTTCAAAACAAAAACAAAAAACTCCAAAAGAAAACCACTGCTGTTGTTTGACCCCGGTGTCATAAAGGTAGCTTGACATAATCTTCCTCCTCTTGTTTACTTTCCGTGGTCATCTGTTGGTGTCTGAGAGTATGTTTAGGCTGTAATAGTCGGGCAAGCCGTTTATTTCACCTCTTTGCACCTCTCTTAACAGGAAGCCGTATGCTCTCAATTGGATTACGGCTAATTAAATACTCCACAGTCAACAGACAGAGGTGTCGCACTGCCCTTTGCTCTTGCCTTTGTTTTCGTACCACTGCTCCACCAGAGGTTAAAGCTTGATTTTCTTGAAACGTCTTCACTCGCACGACACAACTAGTCCCAGAGATCCAATACCGAGATGACAATGTTCATTTTTGACACTTACGGATCCACATCTGATATTGGAAATCGTTTGATTTGCAGGTAGACCAAATGTTACGACTGGCAACCGTCTGTTCTGACCGAGATGGTCAACTTTGAGAGAGCACATCTGTTTCCAAGCATGTCACAGAGGTTTTAGCTCTTCAAAGTGTTGGTATGCAGCAATTAACATTGGGCTGGTTTTACCGGGCTTCCATAAATTGTTTACCCGGGCGTGTGTTGCCGCAGTCGTCAGCCTTGTTTTAAATTTCATTTTTTTTTAATTTTTTGGGAGATTTAGTTCGAAGCCTGTGCCTTCTGCATCAACCAACTGTTGCCCAACTGTGCCCCTCAGACTGACTGGCTGCTAAATCACTCATTGAATAGAATTGAATTGCTCCTCACCAGGATGGCCATGTCTGCTTGTCTGGATACGTCTGAGACAGCGAGCAAGCTGACACCTTTGGCTCACGGCTGCATTAATGCGAGATGATGCTTCAATTGAAATGGCTCATCATCCTAACATGATGGTACCACCGTGAACAACAATTATGAGACCTACAATGATCCATTTTGAACAAAACAGGATCCCTCAAACATATCAAAGATTCCGCTGATTATCTAAAAATAAAATCAAGAATTTCAAACTGGAGGTGACAAAAGAGCCATATCGGCTCATACGAGGCTTCCGCTCAACCGACAATTTTAACAAATTACCGTACTGCCACCGCTTGCCTTCTTCTGATTGACCTATTCAAGAAGTACTTTATAATTTGGTTCAGGTCAGTTCAATGTACAGTGTAAAATGTCAGCTTTGTCTTCTTCATTCTGATGCTCTTTGTATCAGTGAGGTCAGCGCTTTATCGTCCTACCGGGCTGTTGACTATATGTACGGGCTTTAATAGCATCATAAGCTGTTTATTTCAAACCTTTGCACCTCTCTTAACTGAAAGCCGTGTGCCTCAATTGGATTACGGCTAATTAAATACTCCAAAGAGTCAACAGACAGTGGTGTCACACTCCCCTTTGCCCCAGCCTTTGTCTTCTGACCACTCCTCCATCAGGACACCGAAGTGAAGCAAACTTCTTTTCGAAGCGGACGCTTCATTGGCCAGTTTGTCTGTTTTGCAGCGTCACCCGTAACAGACGTGCGACCGTCTTCGTGTTAAGATAATCATTGGGCAATTAATGGGGGACCAAAAGGGGACCGTTAGTGATGTGTGATACCCGCCTGTGTGTGAATGAAGGGGGTGGTTCTGGAAGATTCTAGGCGTTAAAAACAAACACAAAAGCTAAGGCCATGCAAATATATTGTATATAATACAATGGCTAAGTTTCTCCTGATCTGCTTGGAGCATGAAACCCTTTATGGCATCATGGTATTTATTTGGAAATATAAATAAATAAATAAATAAATAAATAAATAAATAAATAAATAAATAAATAAATAAATAAATATTAGGATTCTGTATCCAAAGATATTGAACCTCAAATGATTGGACTAAAAGTGATGACGTGCCTAATTGGTTGACCTTTCTAAGTCTCGCATACCCTGGAGATAGAAAGTGTGTTTTCCCTAGCAACAGGCAGCAGACACTATTTGAGACCTTGTTATTGTCACTCTTGTTGTGGGTTTTCCAGAAAGTTCTAAGCACTTGATGGTACACCTCTGCCTGTGCAGTGAGTGACAGACAGCGAGCAGAAATGCACCCAAACATCAAGCATGCTGGAAGCTTAAAAAATCTTACTCATCTTTGTTAAACCCCTCTAAGGGTTCAAGAGCTGCCGAAAACACTTTCCACACATCCACAATGCAAGTAGTACGCGTGTGATTTCCTAAAATCCTTCACAGCCTTTGAAAGACTCAGGAGAGCTGTTGACTGTGTTTTTTTCTTTTCATTGCGCTTTCAGTGAGTGTTATGCTTGTGCACGTAAGCATGTTTGCATTCTGCTATGATCAAAAGACTTTTTGTTTCTACTGCTCTACATTTTGGAGGTGAGATGCGGACCCATCAAGGAGGAAGATTAAATAAGCTATACTACGGTTCCTTGTGCAGGCAATATAATCGTAAAACAGCACTTTCCGAATGCTACAGTTGAGTCACGTCACCTCTACATAAGTCGACAAAAACCTCATTGATACTACTGATGCGTTCAAGTAACACAAGAATGTTGAAATTTGTACTTTTGAGTCAGAATTGTCATCACTCCTTTTGCCAAAGTTGGCTTTCCAACTCGGCAAAGCAGGCAAATCTGCTAATGTATGATTCATGCTAGATGTTTTGTTGCATGTTTGGACTCATTCACACAGCAAAAAAAAGAAAAAAAAAAAAAAATAGGGGTTTGCTGACCGTGTGAAAGAAAGAAGATACAATTTTTTCTCGACGTTTGTAACTTTTTTGTTACGTCTTGAAGCATCAAATTAAGCCAACACCCTTTTTGTTTTTAAATAGGCCTTTTGTTTACTTATGTCGTTCAGGTCATGAAAAATATGAGCAAAAACAAAAAGTGTTGTGTTTTCTGAATCAAAAATCAATTTAGCTTTAAGATGGCATGTGGGTGGAGAGTAACATGGCGAGAAACATTCAAGTGAGTCGAGGGGAAGGTTATGGGCTTGATTTGGCAGTCAAAATCATATTTGCATTGAGAGAGATTTTGTCAGTCCAGTTAGAATTGTTACATGTCATTACCCTCATGGGCCCATTGACCTGTGACTTTATGATAGAGTGGGTGGACGGATGTCAAACTTTTCAGCAGAAATAAATTGTTTATTACTCCTTTCGGGAATCTCATCCCTGCAATGATGATGTAAACGTAGGCGTGAAAAAAAAGCAAGCTTTAAAAAAAAAAAAAAAAAAGTTGGCATCAACCATGCTAATAATATTTGAAGGATGCTCACAGGTTGATATGCTGCCCTGCCATCTTGGGATTTTTATTACTTAAAATATGTTATAACAGCTGCACATTTCACTCAGCGATGACAGTAAAAGTGCCAAAAGCTTCCGTGTTTCAACACGCCTTTTGGAGTCTCTTTCAAAGAACGTGACACTTTTCAGAAAAGTGTTTTTTGTGTTAACAAAATGGAAATCTTGATTTTGCCAAGCTAATTATAGCTTGCAGCAGGTTGCTAGGCAACCTAATGACGGCAGACAGCGGGGAGTCAAGAATTTAACCTTTGGCTGGATGGAGCCAAGAGGTGACATTTGATTTTTCTTTTTCATATGATTTATTTTCTCCTACTAAATCTAATTGGATTTTCAATTATATAAGTGGGCATATTTCAGTCAAAAACAAAAATGAATTTTATTATTGTATGTGCAATACACACAAAAGGCCACAACACTGTTTGCTAGCAAAACCCAGCAGAATATTTCTCTCGTGCCTGGTGTTTATTCTTCTATAAAGGTCGGCATCTTCTGGGCAAGGGGGTGCGTGGCTCGTCGCCAAAATAGTTTTGAAGTATCTGTGAAAAGCCTCGTCTTAATCCATTTTATTTGCTCTGCTACCTCCAGCCATTTGTCCAGCTTCCTCCCCCCTCAAAAATACAAAACAAAACAAAAAAAACACTCGGCTCCACAAAGCTATCGAAGGGATTTAGTTAGGGAGACCAGAGGTGCAAGAACAGAGAAACAGACAGTTACAAAAAAAAAAAAAAAAAAAAAAAAAAGCCATCTGGTCGAGGATGTATGTAGAAAGATGGGGGTGTTGGGATGGGGGTGAGGGGTGTTGCAGGGCTGAGGAGTCCTGCTGAGCAATCTAGATGACGGACAGCGGTGAAGAGTGTTTTGCGTGCTCCCACATACATGCAAAGTAGTCCAACCTGTGAGCTTTCACGGCTCCCTCAGGCTCTCAGGTAAACACTGAGTAGCTCAGGTATGCGCAAGAACCCCCCCCCCACACCCCCACCTACCTCGGTGCGTCTTCCTTGTTGTTTGTGTATGCTAACGTGGGCCGCCTCGAGTGTTCTCCTCACATCTGTAGGTTAATGTTAAACAAGGAAGTTTATTTCTGCCCATGCTAGATCAGAGAAGTTGAGGTTAGCAGGTGAAGCAAACAGCATCCATTTTTCATGAAACGACCCCCCTGTAACCCCCCCCGAATAAAAGAAGAAAAATCCCTTCTCGGATTCGACACAGGCTCAATTGTAAAGATACTGTGAAATGGGCGCACAATTGTTTCTCTTTGCGCTGAGCAAATATTATAATCCTATTCTCTTATGCTTTTCCATCTTGCCTAATGTTCGCCCCAATGGCGGCCCCCTTTCCCTGAGTGAGACCCTCTTAGTGTGTGTGTGTGTGTGTGTGTGTATTTGTATGTGTTTGTGTGTGTGTGTAGGCTTCATTTTTCACTCTCCCTTTGGGGCTCTGTTGTCAGCGGGCAGGCCTTAGGAAGTCTTTATTTCTGCCAGGCTGGGCCTCTTGCGTTCCTCCACCCTCCCCTCCCTCCGTTCTCATGGATAACCCCACCCCCTCCCGTTGCCCAAACCCAGCCCCACCTGCTGGGATCCTGATCCCGGGCCGGGGCAAGGCTTCGGCAGGGGGACAATTACTGCTGCTACCCCCCCAATCCACTGCCCCCTCCTCCGGCTTTGATCATCTGACCACATGGAAGCATAACAGCTGACCACATGTTTCAACAGACAAGAAGAAGAGAGAAAGGAGGAAGAGTTCGAATTGAAGAGAGAAAAGAAGAAAAGACGCCCCCACCCTTCCACACCGCCACCACCTCTTTTCATTCGAGATGAGCCCAATGCCACTCTGGATGGAGGCTTTTCAGCCCGTTAGTGCTAAACTTTCCTTTTGATGGCCACCATTTATTTGAATCAAGCTTTCTTATCGTGCAATAGTAAAGTTGGCCATCAATTTGCCAACACTTTTTTTTTCTCAGGGAGTGCCACCAAGAGAAAAGCAGTTTGAGGCTTTCCCCCCCACTCCCAAGTAAATGAGTGAGTGCTAAGTCTGCTGGTGCTGCCGGCCAAATTGTCCCGCGGCCAACTGGGCTCTGCCGCTGCTTTGGTGTTATGTATGGGCACTGTCTGGCATGTTCTCAACTTTGGGCCCCCGCTGCTTTATTCACGCAGATTCCCTCCGCAAAGTCACAGGCTTTTCATGTCGACCCCCGTCTGACGTTTGGTCACCGTGTCGGATCACGTCCCCATCGCAAATAAGAAAAAACACCAGGAGCCACTTAGATGCTGGGAGGGGTAATTAATTAAAGGTGGGGGGGGGCGTGTCATCACAATGCACCTAAAGTTTTTTTTTTTTTTTATGGCAGTAAAGTCACACATGTCTGGCGATTCACCTCTCGGGTGACGTCTCTTGTGTTTTGGGTATCGCTTAGCCGGATCTGAGCCAAGAGCCTGAGATGGAAAGTGACAGCCCCAAGGGCGGAGAAAGCGAGAGAGAGAGAGACAGAGAGAGAGGAGGGAATTTGCTTTGGTCCGCTTGTCGGGGATGGCCTCTTAGAGTGTCCCAATTGTGGAGGAGATCACTTAACCACATTAGGGAGCGTCTCAAAAGAACCTCTTGAAGCGCCACTTTGGCCCAGTCTGTCACAACGAGCCTTGTTTTGACTGTTTTGCCACCATTGTCGGAGCACGGCTCACTGTCACGACCAGCACATGTACTTACCGGTCAGGTACTAATCCTTGCAGATGGTACAAGAACTGAGACACCAGTACTGAGCCAAAGTTTGAGGTAGGCATGGGCGCAAGTGTTAATGGTATGATAACCATAGATAAAGTTTTCTCCATTGTTCCAGAGGCACAGTAGTTGACGTCAAAACAAAACACAAAATGGCCTTTTTCGAGATGATTTAAAAATGTAGTACATATTTCTCAGAAAATTTGTAGCTTTTTCTTTGCTTTTCAATATCTTTCAAATGCCAGAGTGGAAATATCACCCATGCCAGTGAGCTAGTTGTTTGCCTTGGTAGTATTTAAATTTGTATTCTCTTTAACATTAGAAATTAATTGTGGCTAGGAGAAATAGTACATTTATTTTTCTCAATTTTATTGGTTTCGTGGTGACACACACAAGCACAAACACACACTTTTGCAGTCACTTATGAAACACGACTAATTGAATTGAAATCAACACATGAAATAGCGACTCCACATGCTGTTGTAATTAATAAATTCTGTCAAGGGGAAGAAAATAAAAAATTAATCACTGTGATGCCATTTTTACCTGCATGTGACTAAAGTGTGATGTAGTTTTATTTTGTTATATTTTACGATCTGTTGATAACCCAAAATTTTCTAGGCATAACACCTTTATGTTTGTACTTAAACATATCGTGGCCACATAACCTAGTTCAATTGGACTGTAAGGGGAGTGCAAGTGTGTGTTGTTGAGGTCACTTAAAAGTAAAGCGATGGTAGTTAATCGACTTCTACTCTGGATCGTTTACAACCTTTGCTCTGACCATTTATGACCCTTCCACCCTACGTAATAATAAATATATTTTTCTAATCTGGCAGTTAAGCGAAATTAACGAGCGGCGGGATGTCGGCGTCGACCGTTTTGAGATTCCGGACGAGGAGCTGAAAGGCCTCGCCAGCAGCGCGACCACGCAATAGTGTCAGGAAGCATTTTAAAGTGCAGTTATTCAGCGCTTTACACGGCCTCGTAAAGCGCCGACATGGCCCGATAATGAGAAGCATGAATGGAAACTTGCAGTTGCCTCTGGCTCAGTCTGTGTGTGTGTGTAGTGTGTGTGTGTAGTGTGTGAGCGCGTGCATGCATGCGTGTGTATAAATGTGTGAGCATGTACTTGTAGAGAGTGGGAAGAAAGCAAGCGAGCTCGAAAGAAACGTCCACACAGCTGCTTCCGAGTTAACCCTACAATGAAGAAAACATAAAATGAGATAAATCTGCTTTAATAGAAAATGTGTTTAGAGCCCGTTGTGTATATTAAAACTATAAGGAAAGCATTTTTTTATTTCATTTGCTACTAAACAACTAGATAAAAAGTTACATTGGCACCACGAGTTTGCAGATATCAAGCAGCAAAGCTATTCAAAGGCTAAAAACGTTGATTCAATCATTGCTACATGCTAACAAAACCCGTGCTAACATCATGTCTCGAAATAAATATGAAAGTTAGAAAGTTTGCCCAAGCGTGGTACATAATGGTCCATGGAATATAAACCCAGTAGGGTTTTGAGGTCATCAGACTCGGGTCATTTAGCGGAGTCCAGATTTCAAAGCAGCATTTAGCGAATGGAATAAGTTGCCAACAGAAGTGAAGTTAGCTACCAATCTAAATGCTTATTTTAAAAATCCACATTCTTGCGACCGACATTTGTTTAGTAAACTACCTTTATTTATTAACTTTGCTTTTGAATGTCTTAATTTCTTTGGTTTCTCAAAATGTATTAAATATTTTTGCCTTTAAATGTTGTTAATAAGTATTTTGTCACTGCACATCGAGTTACCTTGTGAATGAAATGTGCAATATAAATAAATATTCATGAATTTTCAGCCCTGTTGCTATTCCACTGTATCACTCCAATACTATTTTCACTACACGACTTCAAATAAAAATCCGACACTGTCAATCAAATCTCAACATAACCTTTATTGAGGCAAAAATTTACTTTGTGATCAATCATGGCCAACTGCAATCCATTGAGTGATTTAGTGTGTCATGGTGAGCACAGTCAGAAAATCTCACGGCGTATCTTCGTCCTGCCGTTCTCGCCATGGTGGAATATAAACGGCGATGAGGGCAGGCAGGCAGGCGGGCGGGCGGGCGCACAACACTGAGTTAGAAGCCGTCTGCTTGCAACACAGCAGGTAGTCCGAGGGCAGATTGAAAGTAACTCGGCCTTGCGAAACACGACGCCGCGGTGAGGGATTCATTCGAGAGAGGAGCTCGCTTCCCCTTATTGTAAAATAAATTGCAGGAGTTCTCTTTTATTGTGTGCAGCTGGAAGGAGGTTTGAGGCTGCCCAGTTGTTATTGCACAAACTATATTGTGGTTTTCGTTTTCAAATCATCTCCAAGTGCAGCTTTGGTTCGGAAAAAGAAAGATATAGCGGGATGTGGAATGCTTCACTTTTGTCTATGTCAGTGCTTCACATTTACTGAGACAAATCTATCGATGAAATAAATTGAAATCACTTCAAACGACAACCATTTGTCCTTACGATTATCGATTATCATTAATCGATAATCGACTGGCCGATTAATCAGGACTTTTTACAATATGACACAATTCTATAAAATGTTACCTTCTAATCAAATCAATCAAATGTATCCCCTCTTTTGTTTATATTATAAGTAACCCGTAGCACGTAGTCTGATTTGAAGAGGGCCGTTTTCCATACGAGCATCTCATTAATTTTACCGCCAACTACTGGCCTGGCATGCTCACGACAGCATTTTCATTTGAGCCCTCCGAAACTCTCAAACTTTTCGGTCGCTCCCTTGTCAGATACCCTGAACGCGACTGAGTAAACAGACTCGGTAATTGCATATTACGACTCGTCTTGTGAAAAGTGTCTGTTTTCTGACATCTTCCTTCTTCTGGCGGCCACGGTGGCAGCGTGTAAATCAGTATTCCCGTGCAGGGAGGCAGTTGCTGGGGCCAGCGCCAATGAGTGTGTGAATTACACCCGTGCATAAAGCTGTCCTTGTGTCCTGCTGGCCAAGTGCTTCAGGGAAGCTGGAAATGATCGTAAATTAAGCAGCACTTGGCTGAGCAAATCATACAAAATCTGGAAGGGTGGGAGGGGGGTGTTGTGGTTGGGGCTAAAAAAAAAGCAAACCATTTGGGAGCGGTGAGAAGGGTTCCCATAAAACGACGCCGGGCTCACTGAGGTGGAGCTTTGGGACCTTGGACGACATAACAGATGATAAGCGAATGTCAAATTTGGGCTCCTGTAGTTGGGCGGTCAAGCTCGGCCCCAGCTGATGCCTTCCGCCAGAGATGAATTATTCACTCACTTGTCAAATCAATAATGACCCGGTCTTTAGTGGCCTACTCTCTGCATGCCCTACTTATTGGTTTTGGGAGACGGGAGGCAGTGGGCGGGGGGGGGGGGGATGTAGTAGGGGGGGCATGCATCATTTTTGACAAAAGCTTGTTATGTGTAGGAAAGATATTTTTGCAGTTTACATCCATTGAGGTGGACACTCGGCCCCCTCGCTGGGATAAATTGGCTGTCATTTGTTGCCATTTTAAGGATTGTTTCTGGGAAAATTGGAACTTTGAATGGAGCAATATCGCCCCCCCCCCCCCCCCAACCACTAGTCACACACATCCCCCATCACACACACATATGAGTGCATTATTAATATGCCGGTTTTGTTCAAATGGAATGTGGCGGGGGTGGGCGATGTTGCCATGGCTTTAAAAGGGGGCATGGGCATGTTTAGCTGGCACGCCCAACACCCCCGTGCCCGCTGACTTTGCCCCCCACCCTCCGCCACGGTCCTTCCCACTCTGCCTCCGTTCACGTGTCACTCACTGTCTACCGCTCTGTAATTTTCCGTCTGCTGCAATATTCACGGGGCACGTCGCCACCCGGGGGGGAAACTTTTAAAATAAATAAAGAATTAATTAATTAGCAACACCCCCCCCCCCTGTCCCCCACAACAATCTTGTGGTACCATCAATCTCTGAGCGCTCAGAGACAGCGAGAGAGCGGAAATAGTAGAGAGAAAATCAATGGTGAAAAAATTAAAAAGCATTGAATATTTTTTTTCTCTCCCTGAAATGCTTTTTAACTTCAAAGCCATTGATCATTTCTAATTGGACATCCTTTCCTGAATATCAAGCCTGCGTGCGTTATTGCGACATTTCCTAATGGTCGGGTGCATACATGATAACCACACTTGGCCGTGAAAGGCCGTCACTCGGAGCGCCGACAGCTATAATGGCCTCCTGATTATGTGTGTGTGTGTGTGTGTGTGTGTGTGTGTGTGTGGTCGTGTGTGTGTGCTACATATGCATATCCATGAAAGAGATGATAATAGGGGTTTGCACTGTCCACCATGTCCTCACGAGGTGCTCATGTTACTGCTGCTGGTATGATGTTTACATTGGGAGAGGTGGAGCAGAACCACCTCTTTGTCCCGTTTGGAGGGTTGACATCACCCCCCCCAGCCCCCCCTCCCCTTCCCAACCCTTCCCTCAGTGGTTCCGCCCGGCTACCTGTGAAGTTAGCAGCCTAGAAGATCCTTGTGTTCATCATCTTGTGTACTTTGAAGCCCTCATAGAACAAAAGCAGAAAGTGGGCTCAAAGCTGGTTAATTAAAAAAATAATAATAATTATGGTCTAATTATGATTGGTTTCAAAAGTCAAGTTAGCTTTGAATTCAGATTGTTTCATCAGCAATCTCCGCCAAGATTAGTTTTGTTGCTTAATGTCTATGTTGAGTGAAAATTAATAGCTTGTTAATTGGACAGAAGAAGAAATCAGCCAAGTATAAATTATTTAATAAATGAGCAAGTATGCTTCAAAATCTAAAATTTATTGAAACCAGGCCCCACTCACCTGCTAACTGTCAATCAAACATTACCGCGACAACCTGAACACTTTACACTTGTTGCCATGACGTCATGTCTTATTCTTAATTTTTTTCATCTTCAACAGAGTTTCACTCCTATGCAAAAGGTACCATCAAGGCAGTGATTGAGGGGTGTGGCGTTTCATTTTTATGCAGACCAGGAGACATTTTAGAATCCAGGATTTTGCCAAATTTTGGTCTGGATTGAGATATAACTTTGTTTTGAAATGGTGTTATTTATATAGCAGAACTGCATGGGAATGGCTTGGATTATATTTATTTAATGCCAAATAACAAAGTGTGGACACACAGTATACTACAGATGCTGTCACCATATGCACGTATCTTCAGGATTGGACCCCCCCCCCATCTTTAATTTATTGGGTCCAATGTCAAGTCTGAACCATTATTTCACATTTTAGTCTTGTTTTGGTCAGTCACTGTTGCACTTTGACATACTTCTAGCAATCCAAAGCACTTGTCGCTCCTCTCCTTCTCTTAAGTCTAAAGCACTACATCGGGTCAACATTTAGTTTTTTTTTTTTCAAAATTAATGGGGAATTAATGATTCCGTTATCCCCCTGCTGTGCGAGTAAAAGGGGGGGGGGGGCGTCTTTTTTTTTTTTGTAATCGCCCAACCTCTAGAAACTGATTGGAGCAGAAAAAAATACACCCAGTCCCCCTTCTGCCAGGCTTCACAATGGAGGCGCTGATTTTTTTGATAGGGGCCTATGCCGTCAGGGGGCCAGCTGGAATTAGAAGCGGATTAATAATTTTAAACAAGGCTAAACCGGCTTGGACTGTCTGTCTGTCTGCTCTTTCCAATGCTTAGCCAATAGTCCGTCTGCTGTGAGAACACATCAAAACAATCCAAATACACAAAATGTTCCTAATAAAGAGGTTGGGCTTTAGTTTATAGGCTTGCCAGGGGCATGAAAACATACTTATTTAGACAGATTTTATGAGGTCCTATGACTGAGAACAAGCCCAGATTATTGCTGACATGTTTTTACAGCTCTGCGATAACACGGGTTTTAAAAAAAAAAATACCGACTTTACATCGAGCAGTCGATTAACTCCATAGTTGGCATGCTTTTGTTCTCTCCCAAAAATTACAATGTGAAGTTCTGCCTTGTTTTCTTGACAGCTCGTTCTATCCGTGCTGACGATTGGAGAAAAAAAAAAAAAACATCATTTGAGGTGCAGAATGTTCGACTTGAACGTCTGGAGAAGTTTGACCCAGCCAGAGTAAAGATTAGATTTTCGTGCCAGTATGGGTGTGTTAAATGGTGAGTTTCTGAGATTTGAGGGAGGGGCTTTGATCTAAAAGCAGATGTATTATCACTTGAATTTGGGTCCAGAACCAGACCTTGGTAATCTCCATGTAATTTAAGTGTATAAGTGTGTGTTTGTGTTCGTGTGTGCTTCAGTTATCAGCTTTGCGGTGAGTTTTGTTCAAGCTGTGAGGACCCCCCCCCCCCCCACCCACACACACACACACACACACACACACACACACACACACACACACACACACACCCCACACCCCCCCGGCACACACACGCACACCAAAACCAAGAGCCCCCTTGTTTTCTGTCTTAAAATTCTCCCTCGAAAATACACCTGTACTGCAGAATAGAAAGCGTCGCATTGACAAAACAGACAATAAGAGAAATTTATAATTTTCTTCTTTTTAATACAGTCATTATAAAAATGTCTTCTGAATGTAGCGGGGACATCAGCCCCCTTCTGAGCTATTATCCCGGCTGTCTGGTGTTGCAATTTTACACTCCACTGATTCCGACAAGCGCAAGAGTGTGTGCGTGCCCCAGATTTCACCTTATTGAGGTAAAACAGAGAAATCACCCCCAAGACAAGCTAATTCGGAGGCCGCAATTGCCCCAGCGCCCCTTCCCCTATTTCAAAAGCAAACGGTCAACTGGGTAAAAGTTGCCCACTTCATAACTGTGGAAATGAAACACGGCTCCTCGTAGACCTCATAAACTTTATCCTGTGTTATTTTACCGCTGGAAATATCGCTTGACATATTGTAAAACGGCCTCCTTTAACACACCGAAAAGGTCGACTTTCCTTCCATTACGTTCCGCGTCACGTTTGCGCCAATTGGCGGTGTCGCGTCTTCTATCACATTTTACATCAGCTTCCTTCATGGCTAATGCATGAAGCACGCCATGTTTAATGTAGCTAACAGACAAGGCAGCTTTCATGCATAATTGAAGCATCGCAAGAATGAAAACAAAGTGGCTGCGTAGTAGCATTTCACTCTGTTAAACTCGTATATTAGAGTCCCTACTCACGGCTATTATGTAATGTCTCAAGATGAGCTGCCGCTTTTGTATTCAATACTAGATTTCGGAATTATATTACGGCATGGAATAGCACAAAATAGAAATTAAAAATAGTAAAAAGTATTTTGAAGTGTGTTAATTTTGATGAAAGGAAAGATGAGTGCATTTTTCTTTTTTATTGTGAACTTTTGTGTATACTTGCATCAAGATGAGGATTTTCAGGTTGGCAGTTGGAAATCTGACTGTTTATATTTTTGTGACAATGGACTAAAAATCCTGAGTTGAGGTGCAAGAAGTAATTGATTAATCAACAACTGAATGATTATCAAATGAACATCCAGTTTGTGAGTCGAAGGATATAAATTAAAATATATACTGTATATGTATGTCAGATTCACTGATTAATCAAACAAAATTGGCAGGTTATAAGAATAACAAAATAATCATGACTTTCAGATCTATCTATAACGTTGGTGTCTTTATTATTTTTTTCCATTTATTATATATATGCAAGCACATGTAAAGAGTTAGCGACACTTCTTATAAAGTCACTCTCAAATCTAAGAATCAGACTTTCTCCTGTTTCTTCTTTGTTTTTGTGGAAAGTTTGACCCTTGTCAAAATTGACATAGTTTTGTACCGATGTTTTTCCCCTGGGAAACAATTCTTTTTCTTGTGACCCTCTCACTCCTCCTTGTTAATCCTCCTGTCTCGGTTTTACGACTTTTCTTATATCTTCAGAAATTTTGCTTGTAATTTTCCGTCCACCCCTTTTACTGTATCGCGCCTGAATACTACATCTTAATTTGCACAAGATATTTCAGTAAGAAATATGTATTTACCTGTCAGTGACCCCCCCCCCCCAGTACATGTGTGGCAATTATAAAACAATAATACTACAATATCCACAAAAATGTTCAAAAATAATATTTTGACCATGTTAAAGAAGTGTCTATTATTGAATATTGGAGTAACAAGTGATGCTTTCCATCAAAGAGAGGTTTTGGGTTACTCTGCCCCCCCCCCCCCCCCCCCACCACCCCCCACTTCCCCAGTGAGGTTCGCATCAAGAGGAAAAAGGTGTCACGGGTCATCATAGCAGGGGACGGATCGAGTGTCTGTGTAGATGAAAATATTTGACGATGATAGGTTGGAGCAAAGCACCTTAGTTACGACCTCCACTGTTTCTCTGCCTGCTAAAAAATGTGCGATTTATTAGCGAGGGCCCCGCCAATCACACCAGTGCACACTTTAACACCAGCCTCTGTCCCTTTTTCTTTTTTTTTTTTTATTCCAAAACAACAACCAAGCCTATCTGGGTCCACTGAATAGCAATCGTGAGCGACAATGTCCGTTGTGTTGTTCTCGGCCCCGAGATAGAAGCCAAAGTGTAAAAGGCAATTATTGTGCGGGGCGATTGTCCCATAGTGGCATTGAAAAGCTGTCAGTGTGAAAGGACCAGGATTGGTTTGGTGGACGGACACCCATGGCCCCCATACATTATCCTGGCATGAGGTCGCTCTGCACCTGGCTTTTCCATCCGCCCCTCCTTCTCAACTGGCCCTCCTACCTGTCTTCTTTCCTCCAACAACAACAACACCTCTTCCTCATTATATATATATATGGGGGTCGAATAGCTCGCCACAGGAGAAGGGCGGAAGGGCCACATGCGGCTCTGGAGCCGTGGGTTGCGGACCCTTACACAATTTGTGATATATATTCTTGTTGAAGCATGTTCCCGTCTGGCTTTTGAGAGGCAAAGAATCCAACAACATAAATGTGTATTGAAGCCGCTTTTTTTATTTGAAGCCCTGTCACCCGGCAACCAACCACGCTGCTGCCGTTGTTTCTTTTCCAGTAAGTCATTACAGTAAAAAAAAAAAAATAAATAAAAAAAATCCTCTCTGATCATATAGCTTTCGAAACACAACCTATGGAGAGGAAAAAAACATTCGGCTATTGATGCCTGGCTTTTGATTAGACCTCATGCTCCAATCTTTTATCCTCTTGCCCCCAAGTGACTGTTGTCACTCTCACACAATCATATTTATGCTATTGCAATTGCAATTCATCATTATGTAGTCCACATGGAATTTTTTTCTTTTCTTTTTTTTTTTAATTAGAACACAAGCATGTGAAGGTCTACTTATAAAGTTGGATCTTGACGTAAATGTAATTTAATTATGACAATTAAAATTAAATAGATTAAATTCTTCCATGGCCAAGCTTGTAAGCCAATTTCTTCTCTGATGAAATTAATTGAATTTCCATTAATCCATTCCAACCACCAAGACCAGCATTTCTTTTAAGCATCTTTTAAGAACTTAAGAACATCTTTTAAGAACTTGGTCGGACTAGCCCCTCACGCCACAGACTGTGGTAGATGTTTTTATTTCGGGCCCAAAACACGCCAAAATGCTTCTTGTGTGTGTCGTCAATTGTGACGTAAGAGGAATCAATAAGCAAATCATCTGGCAAGCAAACGATTTGTAGGAATCTGTGATCACGCTTGTAACTCAAAACGTTTAACTTAAAACTTTGCAATGGAATGAATAGAAATGCTATCTGTCTCTCTGCCCCGCCTCCAGACTACTTTTACTTTTTTTTTTCTTTTTTACTTTTCCTGGAGGGAATTAAAAGCACCCAAAGTCAATTGGTGATTTAGCATCTCACTCTCGCTCCCCTATATATGCACAAGAAGAACTACGATTGGAGAACATCTTCATAGCTGAGTGTGCATGCAGACACACACACGTACTTACTCTGGGGGCTCATTAGCGTGGGTGTGTGGGTTTAGAGATTCATCAAGTCTGTTCAAGCACTTCCAACCCTCCCAGAATTAACGCTATGCCACTGTATATATGTTCATCAGTCAACAAACTGATGATGTCATTGCTACGGATGTGCTTTGAGTTTGACTATCTTTGTTTATATTGTGACAGCCAGAGGTGGTAAAGATACACCCACACTTTGTATTTACTATAAGTAGAAATTCTTGCAGAAAGAAGTGCCAAGATTTCATTCAATCGTGATCTCAAATGGCTTCAAATTAAATAATGCCATGTATGAAAAATTGTCAACTTTCACTCGTCATAGCTGCAGGCTATGCGCTTAGGTGACGGCCTCAATGGAAATGCATCTTAATTAAAGGGGGGCAATAATTGAGTGTGTAAGACAAAGCCATTGTGCTGATGTGCTAATGGTTTTGCATGACAAAAAGGACGCACAAAAAGAACGCCACGCTCGACACAGGAAGACGCATCATGTGGATTGAAGGTGTTTCGCGCGGTGCAAGCAGCTCGCTAGAGCGTCGAGAATTGGCAGAGCGCATCAAAAACTCCCGAGCTGACAAGCAATTTCCGCTGTTGTTTTATGAAGTCATGTTTTCAACTCTTGTGATAATTTTGCTCACTAGAATGTCGTGGTGCGTTTAATGCCATCCGGTAAATGTCAATCATTGCTAATTGTCCGTCTCAGACGATCCAAAATTGCAGATTGAACTGAATTTTAAAAACATCAGGGAACTTGACACTTTTTGTTTTTTTTAGCTTTAAGTATATCTGCAGCCAATGAAATATGTGATAATTTAAAAAAACGTAATTTATGAAAAAATAGTAGGTCTGAATACTTAATTGTTTAACAATTCGTGAAATCCGAAAAAGTTTTGTAATAAAAGGAAATACTTGTCCACTCACAAGTTCAGATTTCACAGTATGCAAATTTCCATGCCATTAAAATTATTATTATTTAAAACAGTAATTATATGAAAATATTGATGATAAAAACAAACGTCTTAATTAATTACTTGTGATAATGATTAGTTTCTCGTAGCAATCAATATGCAGCAGGTCCTCTTTCCTCGTGATCATAAATCGACTCTTTCGGGAATGTTTGGCCACATGTCACGCGCTCAGGGATCAACTGCTTAAGTGCCCTTGAGCGTTAAAATGCATCTTGCCAGCTTTATAAGCTTCGCAGAAGAATCACAACAAACCTTCCCTTGCATTCACTTGAAAAAAGACACAAGTGTGCATAGTGCGTATTAAATGCATGTTGTGATAGCATTAATTGATAACCCAGCTCAATATAGGGGCGCGTGTGCAAGCTTCGCTTGCGTGACAAAGGACGTTGGGGACCTGCTTGTGTTGGGTGATCCTCTTATAGAGCGCGCTCTTCTTCTGCTTAGCCAGCAAATACTCTTCACTGGGAGGAAGGTGGGAGGGTGGGGGAGCGGGCAAAGGCGTAGTAGTATGTTTTGGGGGTGGTGCTATTTTTTTTTTTTTTTTAATGTATTTGATTTTGTCCAATCAATCCGATATCAAACTTCAGCCGGAATAAGTCAGTCGCAGACCGCCACTCACTGCCTTTCTCCCCCGGATGGAGGTGCCAAGAGCCAGCTGCCATCATCCCACGGTTGCCCCCCCCCCTCCCCACGCTCACACGCACACACAAAAACCTTGTAAGAAAGGACAGACAGACAGCACATGCATGCGGCAGCATTGTTGGTTTAGTCTCTACGCACTGCTTGCTAATCCATTATTGAGAATCAACCAAAAGTTCAAGCATTTTATCTGTGTGCGCGCGCGTCTCTATTTTTCCTGTCCCTCCCACTCTCTCTCATGGCTTTCTTGGACACTGAGTGTGCTGCTCCACTTTCTCGTTTATTTATATCATCATTTACTATACGCGTGTTGACGGATGAACGCTCAAGTGTTTGTTTTCCTTAGCGGAATTACTCTCAAATTAACACGCATTAATGGCATCTTTACGCTCGGATTTGTCTGCGATGATAATGCAGGTCAGAGTGCAGTCACCAATCCCGCGGAATGACAAGCAGCGTGTAAAAAGCGTAAACAAACGCAACATTGACGCGTGCGTAAACGCATCCATCCATTCTCGCGGCTTTTTTTTCCTCCCCCTTTCTCGCTCGGCAAGTCGGGTCTGTCTTATTTGACGTCACTGTGTCTGAGAGGAGGAACTTAAAATGTGCGACGAGACGAGCCGAGCGTGGAGGGATGGAAGGAGGGGGGAGGTAGGGAGGGAGGAGGGGGAGAAGAGAGGAGAAAGGGGGCTGAGAGGAAAGAAATCAAAGGAATAATCGCGCTTGCGCAAAAGTGGGGAGAAAAATGTGAATCAGTCTCCAAATACTGGTGTTGATGCATCTCATTTTGTAAGTAAAAAAACAAAAAACAAACCGCTGATTTCAAACCCATCACCACGTGTTCATTTATTTCTTATTTCGCAGCGAGTAAATGAGGAAACCCGTTTGGGTGCGTGTGGTGGGAGACTTTTGGCAACACACACTTCATTTGACTGTCACACGGTGTCCTCACTTGCCCGCCTTTCCGTGCAGTTGCTAACCTGACGTCTCATTTTCTAAGTCAAAACAAATTCTCGTAAAAAAAAAAAAAAAAGTTTTCACGCGTGCGCAACTTTGACGTGAAATGAACCGTCTGTCAAGTCACGTCAGGATGACTGCACGCACACAAGCCAAGACACTAAGATGGCGCCTCCCTTGGTGTCAAGTTCAAGTGACTCCTTGCAGTCTGACTCCCAGCAAGCACACAAACATGCTGCTAATAATATATGAACGGGAAAAAAAAAATCATTTGGAAGGCTCGTTTGCAGAATGCTTTGCTTTTATTCCAGTCCAAAAAAAGAAGAAAAAAATCACATTTGTTTTCTTAAAAGAAAGCAATACACAGTAGCCTTTAGAAACAAGGGAGCGCGTTTTGCCTGATGGTCTGTAGCTGATTCAGGCTAAGGCATTAACGTAGGCCTGCTCTTGTAACATTTGCCTCAGTGTGGCACAGTGACACATTTCATGACTAAAAACATTTTTTTCCTCCTCCTCATCTTCAGAATTTGACCCCTATCTCCCAGAAGGTGTTACATCACATTCTCGCTTTTGTGTGTACGTGTGTTTTTGTTTGTTTATAAAGACAATATTTGCTATGTGAATGAGGGGCAAGCATAAGAAAAAGTAGTTCTATTTTAAATTAAGGTATAGAAAATAGCATATAAAACATATACTCCTTAAATTATTTAATTAAATAAACGTATTTCATATATCACTGTCACGAGGTACCGATTTTTTTTTTTTGTACATTTTATTTTCAAAGTTAGTGCTGGTGGTCTGAAATTGTTCTCACAATATACTTTGTGTCTGCATAATATTTAATTCTTGAGAATAGGTTACAATGCAATGCTGTAACGCTTTTTGAAACCCCCAAACAAAAAAATAAAAGTCCCTCATAGATCTACAATTCCTTCCACTAGATTTGTTTTTCCAACACAAAAAATGCCATCTTGACAAGTTACTCACACATAAAAAAAAAAGAAAACAGGCATCATCAAACTGCTCTATATGCAAACACCACAACAGAGAACACGCTTTAGTTTCCACAGAAGAATTACGTTTAAAACAATGCAGGCTGACAGACAAAAACGTTTTATTATTATTATTAATATTATTATTCTTTTCTTTCTTGTGACAGTTCCATTGTTGCCGATGCACACATTTAAAAACATACTTGCACAAAGACACTGCTGGAACTATTCTTTAAAAAATAAAAATAAAAAAAAGCCATTATTGGCGTGTCTCAACACCCAATTTTAAAATTCTGTCACCTTGATTTGGAAATCCGCACACACTTGTCTATAATACAAAGTGTGCAATAGGCTGTTTTTTTTGTTTGTTTGAATGCTACAGATTTGACATCTATGTCGGATTCTATAAAAGTAAAATATACAAAAGCAAAGTTTGAATTCCAAGCCCACCCCCAAATAAAGATTACCACACAAGCGTTTTATAGCTTCTCAGCTTAACTCCCTCCTCCAAGGTCACACATGTACATGTCAATGGTCTCATAAAGAAAATATGGGAAATATTTTGCATCATATATAGACAAATCCATATTATCCATCCATATAGACTATTTATTATTCGATGCAAATAAGACACGTGTAGGCCTACTGGTTAAAAAAAAATCAAAATATCAGAAAGGAAAAGACAAAAGGATACAATCGCCATGTTGGAGCTTTTTTGTTGTAATTGTGAAGCTGAGCCCAAACTGTACAGTTGTTAGAAAAAAAAAACATTTCCATAAATATCATTTTCCCCCCCAGAACTTATACCCATAATTAAATTACAAATCGATAAATATGGCATCATGGATATGTATTTACAACGGCATATTAACAAAAGGCAACGTTATTATATTTAACGGCAACAATCGTAACCTAATACCACATTTTTTTTCTCCACCCGAAAAAACGGACGATGACAACAGATTTGACCCCATCAAACAAGGAAATACATTCACGAGTATAATATTTATTTAGGATTTTTTTTTTCGTTTTGTAATCTTTTAAACTGTGTTCAAGTTCATGACAAAAAAGACTTTGGCACGTTTTCTTAAGACTGAAGTTCCAACAATCAATTGAAGGGGCGACATAACAGTTGCTGTCTGCCACCCTTTTTATAATATAAAACAGAGTGAAGTAATCCTCCCTTTTTTTATTCTTTTTATTTTTAAATAAAATTTTCAGAAAATACATAAAATGAAAAATAAATCATTTTTAAATCCTGAAATGTTTTTTTCAACTAAAAAGAGAAACAAAAACAACACAATGATGTAATCTGCGGATTCTCTTTTCCATTCATTTTCATTTGAATCCCTCCAAACTGCGGAATAAAAAGTCCAACTTGAGTAATCCTGAGCTCGGACGTGGCCCGCTTGCTTGCTTCTGCATGTCCCGTTATGTTCGTGCGCGCGCGCGTGCTTGCGCGTGTGTCTGTGTGAATGTGTGTGTGTGTGTGTGTGTGTGTGCAATCAGGAAACGTCTTAGTTGTTTTTAAAATCCACATTGTCGAAGTTCGGCCTCTTGCTTCTTCTCGCCCTCAAACGTACCATTCGTTAAAATTCGGCGCCAGCCCCTCGCTGTGTCCGGATGTGTTTTGCACGGCTGACGGGGGCGTTTTTGTCGGGTCTTCGCTGGAGGCTGAGCCCAGAACCGGGGGTGTGGATGACTCGTATCCGGAGCTTGCTGCCGGGGACGACTCGGACCCTTGGGACTCGTGGACCTTTCGTGGAGAGGGGAGAAACCAAAAATTCAAAAGACTGAACCAAACATAAAAAAAGGGAGTGGGCTATTTAAGAAGCGTTTTTTTGCGTGCGTGCGTGCTGCGTCTGCCCCCGCTGATGTGTCTAATGAAGACGTTAATTACCTTCATGTGTTTCCTGAGAGAGCTGGGATGCGTATAGGACTTGTCACACACTTTGCAGATGTACGGCTTGTCTGACGTATGCACGTGCATGTGCTTCTTCCGGTCGCTGCTGTTGGCGAAGCGTCGGTCACAGCCGTCGAATTCGCACTTGAACGGCTTCTCACCTGGCGGGGGAAGGCGCACGCATGTCATATACACACAGTAGACGGCCGCGCGCGCGCGGACACACACACACACACACATACACACACACACACACATGCCCGAGCGCACACGCACACACATGCGCACGCACGCGAGCACGGTCACGCGCGCCCACGGAGAATGTGTGAGCAGTATTATTATATAACAGCGTACCCTACATTTTTGGCTTCACAACTGGGCTAAGCGCTGCTTCTGTCATGCTTTTATTTATTCATTGCGTCTACTCTCACTTTAGTAAACACTGGAGCAACAGTTTGCAACTCCACTCCAACTGTGCGCTCAGACGAGTGGACCTTAACACTTGATTTAACACACGCTCTCAATGAGCACAACTGAGCACAAACACACATCTTGCGTGCTTTATTAGGCCTTACCCGTGTGCGTTCTTTTGTGGATTTTTAAGTTCTCCGAGCGAGCGAAGATTTTCCCACAGCCCGGGAAGGGGCACGGGAAAGGTTTCTCGCCCGTGTGCACTCGGATGTGGTTGACGAGTTTGTACTTGGCCTTAAAAGACTTTCCCTCCCGAGGGCAGTCCTCCCAGAAGCAGATGTGGTTGCTCTGCTCGGGCCCGCCGACGTGCTCCATGGAAACGTGCGTGACCATTTCGTGCATGGTGCTGAACGTCCTGTCGCACGTCTTTTTGGGTCTGTTCATCTGGTGCTCGTCTATCCACTTGCACGACAGTTCTTGCTTGATGGGCTGCCGCATGTAGCGGAAGAATGCCCCCGGACCGTGGTGGCTGGGCACGTTCATGCCCATGTTCATGTTGATGGGGTGGTTGTAGTTGTGCAGCTGCGCCGCCGCGCCGTACGGGTCCGCGCGCGGACTGGCCACCGGTCGGTAAGGGTCGGCTCGTCCGAAGATGTCCCCGCGCAAGCCCAGATGCATCTGGCTGTTGACAACGTGTCCACTCGGTGACGAGTGGCTCACCCCTTGCTCGTGGAGTCCGGGGAAGAGCAAATGTCCTGGGTTGTCCGCGATGCCCGGCGGCCCATGGAGGCTCCCGGTCGAGGCTGCAAACAGCCCGTGTTGCGCGCTCTGCGCGGCCGACTCTCCCACGCTGCGGTTCCGAAAGAGAAAGTCCCGCGTGGAGTTGAACGCCCCGCCGCCGTACGAGCCCACCTGGCCGCCGTGCGCGTGTCCCAGCGCCGCCGCATAGCCACCGGCTTGCGGGGTGAAAGCTGATGTCTGACCGGAGGCGATGTCGTGGCCCACGGGGCTGATTTTGAACGCTGCCGAGTGGGAGGACTCGCTGAACGGGTTGAGTCCAAGGCTCGCGTCCCTGTTGCTGATGTCGTGGTGCCTTGGTGCCCCGAAGCCGCCCACTCCTAGCGACGCGAATTGCGGACCGCTATCGAGAAGCATAGTCATGAGCTATGACTGGGGCAAAAAAAAAAAAAAAATTAGGAGGAAAGAAATATAAAATCCAGTTTAGCGGAGCGCGCAAGCTGCAAGCGCCGCGCCGAGATTTGCCGCACCGAAAATAATTATTAAATATCACGAACCCCCCAAAAATGAGCACTCCGAAAACGGGGACGAATCCTTCTCAAGAGTTTGGAGGAACGTGCAAAACTCCCGTCGAGCGCGCTCCGTGAGAACCAGGATCACACTCCCCCCCTTTCCAGCCGGATGATGTCCTTGGACTGATAAAGTCAATCACTCACTCTCAGAACATAAATGAACTCGGGAGGCAGTGCTACGACAGCCAATCGCGGGTTGACTCCCCGCCTCACACGTGACCCACAGCCAGGCTGCTAATTGGCCGGATTTCCAGTGATTGGCAGCGTTGCCTATTGAAGATGGCAGCTCGTCTCTGCCGCCTCATTTTGATTGGCTCTCGTCGGCGTTATTTTGCAGGTAAATACGAGCCTTTGCAGCTCCGAGCGCGCAGCCCGAGGAACGCGCAGCCCGGACCCAACTTAGACTTAATGAATGACTTTTTTTTTTTTCATTTTCTTTTTTCTTTTTTTTTTTTCACAAGATTTTTTTTGCGACATATTAAACATTTAAAGAACAATTGTTGGATAGTGATATGAATAAAAAGTAAAGTGTGTATATATATATATATATATATTTCTATCTACTAATTTGATGTCATCTATCTATCATAAAACTCGATGTTTCTGTCACGAATCCAGATTGTGGCATTTTAAGAGGTTTTGGGAGTGGGGGTTGGTGTTTTTTTTTCAGAGAATCTCCATATAGGGTGTAAAGACTGAGGGTGGGGGGGACTGAAGGGAGGGAGGCGTGCGCGCGCGCGTGTGTGTGTGTGTAGGTGGGGGGGTAAAAGACAGACAGAGAGGATGGCAGCAATTGTAATATCCTGCGATTTTATTTAGGGGGGCTTAGCCCAAAAAAAAAAAAAAAAAAAAAAAAAGCAAGAAAGGGGGTGCAGCATTGAGCGTGTTTCAGAGGGATACTAGCAGACTCTCTGCGGGACACATACAATCTGATCAAGTTCAGAGACGCACTGAGTGCTTCAAGCGGCGCTTTTTAACCGGCGAGCCTTTCACATGCCCCCCCCCCCCCAATCCGCAACCCCCCAAACCCACATACACCCACAATCTGTCCCAGGAAGGAACTCCTCACATTCTTTATTTTTAAGGGAGCTCGCTCTTTACAAACCTCCCCCCCAAAAAGTCTTTCAAATCAGCACCTTCATTTCTCGTCGTGCCCTCATCCCATCATCATCCATCCTTCCACTCTCCACAACTTTTCCCTACACCCCTCTTACACAGTACATACTGGAGAGGTGAGTTGTCTGACTTTTTTACATGTCAGTGAAGGCAGCGTGCGTGATAGATGTACAGTATAGTTGTTTAGTCTTGAGGGCGGGGCATTATGTGAGATCTTGTTTTCCTACATTAGTTTGGGCGTGTGTGAGCATACATCGTTCGGGGTTCTTTTTATGCTACAAGTTGGGACTTGGCAGCTTTTTAGCCCCAAAATGCAAAGGAGCACAAAACAGAGGACATGAGCCATGCACACACACGCACACACACTTACACGCACGCGCGTACGCAGACTTAAGCATAGTACGTACTCAACATTTGCTTCCTCATGAACGCTCACGCGCGTGCACGTGCACACATGTTGTGTTCACCGCGCGAGATTTACGGCGACCTTTTTTGAACCCTTGACGAGTGACGGACTAACTGTTTAAATTAATCTCCTCGTCTCTCCACATTTTATAGCCTTGTTGGCTGTGCGCGTTCACGAGGCCACGCTTGCTCGTGCTTGCAGGGTAAAGAAATCTTGTGAGAAAAAAAGTAGTTTTTTAGGAGTGACGAGGGAAAGAAACTGGTGCCAGACGACTCAAGATTTTTTAAAATTATTATGTTCCCTCTGAGAATGAAAGTTAAAATGTGACGTTTTTCAGAACTCAAAAAACCAAAGGTGGAACTTAATATAGTGATATCAATATGTAGATTCAATGACATTTTGACTCTATTCAGTTAATTGATTTCCTGTCCATTTTTCCCCTTAATATTTTAATTCCTTTTCCCATAATAAAAGACTTTCCCATAATTTCAGCATGCATCAAGTGTACTAATTATATCGTGTGTAATATTATATAACATTCTTACCATGCATGTACTGTGTGTAATTTGATTATTTTGTTATCTTAGTTTGGGATTACCTCATAGACGAGCCGTTTGTGGGGGTGCCTCATTGGTTATAACATAATCTGCTTCCCATTGAGCATGCGCGCCATAATAAACTATGACAATATTGCAGTGGTGCAATAATTTAGAGCACACCTGACGTGAGAGGACAGGCAGGCCCATCCAACCATGCATGCATGCTACTGGAATTCAATGGTAAAGCCACGTTTTGTATTGCGGTTGCAGTAGACCTTAATGGATTCATTAAGGGAAGTAGCTGCATGGAAATTATTTTTCTTTTTTTCTTGACAAATAATTAACTGAGGTAGCAAACTTTGTTTCTTATGTCATATCGTGACCAAACTGCTTGGCTGATTGTGGAAGCTGCATAAAGGACTTGTAATTATAATATATGTACTATATAATGTAATTAAAAAATAGATACATTATATATGTATGTATATATGTATATATACTGATACTATATATATATATATATATATATGTATCTATGTATGTGTATATATGTATTGGGATGCGTATGTGTCTATATAAGTGTGTGTGTGTGTGTGTGTGTGTGTGTGTGTGTGTGTGTGTGTGTGTGTGTGTGTGCGCATGCAGTAACGTATCTTCATAATACATATTCAAATAGTTGAATATTTCTACCTATCTGACAGTGATGGTAGCAGTGAGTATAAATGTCTTTTTTATTGATATTGGCTCTCTTCCCATAACGAAGAGCTCAGTGAGTTACTGTGCATCATGCTGTTTGTATTCATCTCAATGCAGACACTCCATGTACAGTATAGTCCTGAACGAATGCAATGTTCTGTTACTTGCACTGTTGGGTCGAATGTATGCATGCTATCTTGTAGTGCTGCCTAATCTCACTGCCAGCCTGTGTTCACATCCATATTTTGAAAACAGAATTGTTGTCTTTTTCACGTTCTTTCAAAGCATGCCGGATTTCAGACATTATACCAACAAAATTATGATACCATTTCGGCACACTTGAATTCCCCGTACAGTAATTAACATGCAACATTTACATCCTGTCTTATCCCCCCCCCCCCCCCCCCCCGGGCTCGTAGTGCTTTGGCCAAATTCACCATTTTTTACAGCATGGGTTGTCACTTAGAATACATGAAGCCTGTTTACATCTTTAGCTAATTTTTGTAAGGGCAGACTGATGAGTCAGGTTTGCTGTGCAGAGACAATGACACTTGCACTGGCTTGTCATGAGGACTTTTTTTTTTTTTTTACCGGAGTATGCCATGTCATGCCAGTGCTTTGTCACTGCATACATGCTAGCACACTTGTCCAGGATTCATGCTATCATGTGCGCACAGCTGTCGTCATGCGCACCATGGGGTCTCCTTGACTGACTGCTTTACGGTGTTTACATTCAATGAAGTGCAGGGATGCGCAAAGTGTGGCACGCGGGCTTCCACTACACGCCAAGTGCAATTCAACTGTATTTAACTTTAATCTTTGATACATTTGCAGTCGAGCTTGAAGAAGTGTTTGTTTTCAAACGTTTATTTTACGGGCAATGACTTAAGCAATGATGTTTTGGGGATTTGCTTAATCATGCGGAACTCTTGTTCACCTATTCTCCAAATTCACAGAATTAATAATATTGGCTGACTTTTGCAGTCCTCCGTAAAGGTAAATCCGTAATTTTTCTGTTTATTCAAAACTAGGCATTTGTAAACACCTGCTTTTAATTTAGAAAATAATAATCAACATTTTGACAGTTTTCTGACAAATGTTTCAAATTAGACCACTACCTAGAATATCACTTTATGTTTAAGCAATTTTTCAATAAATTTGAAATAATTTCCTGTTTTTTCAATTCAGGGAAGGAAATAAAAAAAAATGTCTATTTAATTCCATTCCCTGAACTAATCTACATATTCATCGATTATTATAATAATCGTGAATTGCAACCCTAATAGCCCTGTTGTCCTGATTCAACCTTTGTGGATTACCATGAGCTGGATAACTACGACTCTATACACAGACATATAGTAAAAACATAATTTCTAGCAAACACCTAAAAATTTCAAAAGAAAACGACGTAGGTAATTAAGGTATTAGACTAACAATATTCAAGTGCAGGGTTCATGTTAAAACTGTGCATAAGGTTGCAGCAGTATTAAACATATTTTTTAGCAATAAAATCTCAGTCTCGTTTTTCATGAGCATGTAGGCCGACTACGCTACTTCAGTGTATTTTTATGACTATATTGCTTGGAGAGCTAAAGTCAATATTTTTTTTGCTAGTTCAAGAATCACTGAATGAGTGGAATGAGACATTTAGCTCCTTACTTGAGGCATCTCTTTGCAAGGGGTTAGTTAACATTACACACATAGACGCACATGCACACACACACGCACACACACGCACGCACACGCACACACGCACACACTCACGAATACTTACATGCATGAAGGCACAATGATAACATGTCAGACACAAGCACGTGTAGGTTGAGAACAAATGGGCTAAAAATGATTTCTAGTATAGAAAATGGATGCATATTATACTTTGGTCCATTAGAGAAGGGGTGAGAACCTGCAACCCATGGGCCACATACGGCCCATGAGAACATTTGACCTGGCCGTCATGCAATTTTAAACAAAAATAAAACCCGAGGAGGTGTTTAAAAAGCCTGGAACCATTTAGACGACGATTGCCGATAAAATTCAATCTTTTGTTAATTTGTTTGATTGATTGTCTTTTTCAGAAATTTAATGTGGTCCTCACTGGACTCTATATATATATATAAAAAATGACCCCACTCATGAATTAGACGACATTTATATATTGCAAAAAGAAATTGTGTGTTTTCATGACATAATACGAAAACACTGGTGCGTGTGTCTTAGTCATCTGCTAATTGGTGTTAGTGCTCCAAAATTGATTTTTTTTCTCTCTTAGGATGTGACACCGTTAAACATACAATAGGTGAGAATCATATTTACAGTGTACAAATCACAATATACGTAGATGTAGCCCGTCATGCATTTATGGAGAAACTAGCATTGTTCTAACACACAAAAAAAATGAAAATCACACAATTTGTCTTTAAAGAAATAAAAAACAAAATGAAACTGTAAAGTATATAGGATTATATTTTTGTAGTTTTAATATTCACCTTTCTACCTGTTAAATCAACAACACAGAATTGTTTGTTGTAGTATTGTCAATAAGGCTATTCATGCTATTAAACAACCTAAGAAATACGTTGAATTTTTATCTATTTATTTTTTACAGCATTCATGGCTAAAAGGTGAACAGTGTTTTGTTTATTTAGTGTTATTTATGTTCTGTCCAGCCTATTTAAACCCAATGAAAGCTCGATTGAAATTTTTAGCTTTATTGCCCTTTAATGACCTTCAACCTTGACTCATTTTAGGAAATACACGAGGTCAAAGGTTGACTAACACTAGTGGTCCAATCCAATCACTTCTGTCACATTTTGTGGCCTGCTTGTGACTTTTGCTTTGTCACTTTCGAGGAACCTCTGCAGGTGACGTCACATAAAGGATTAGCATTTACCATAAACATGTCATCTCCACCTGCTATGGAATGGAGGAAGTCATTTTTATAGTTCAAATCAATATCTAAAAAAATCTCTGCATATAAATATAATTTTTATGCCATTGTAATAGAAACTTAGTTCGTCACGTGTGCTCATTTGCATTTTTACATGACGTAGCTGTTGAATCTAGTCGCACCTTTCATGATTATTAATTAGTTTAATAATTGCGTATCAAAGAGCTCAACCATGTTGCATTAAAGAGAAATATTTTGCATATTTGACATAGGTTTTGCAGTTCTGTAAAAACAAACGTGAGTGTGGAAACCATTCGACTCGCTGATATTTACACAACTTTCCATGTTTTGAAAATCTGGAATTCCAAACGGAATTGGACAGTAATCGTTCTGGACAAACGGTGACTTTCCCCCGCCCCCTTCTTTTTTTCTTCTTCTTTATTTGGGTGTGTTAATATTTCCAGAGGAATTAAAAAAAAAAAAAAAAAAAAAACTCGGACGTGGCACTACAATTGTCTTGTATTTTGCTGCAGTCATATTTAATCATCGGACTTTGCAGGTGATGAACGTTTTTCTTCTTGTGCACTGCCGGTTTGTCTTGGTGGGCCAAGAAAAGCGCCCCGAGCAATATTTGGGAGTATTGCTGGCACTTTTCAAAGCATTTTCTCTGCTCGATTTGAAAAGGGTGTCGTGCAGCGAGCGCCCGCGTTGTGCACCCCCCCTCCTTAAAACAGACCCCAGTGGCTGTCAATCACGGCGCATTCCAGCCAATCCCAAAGCTTCCATTTAAAAAAGCCGCTGTGCCTGCTGTGCTTTTATATTTTGCACCGTGGCCTGTTTGCGGGGGCACTTTTACTACCACGGTTATTGCCACAAATCAAGAGGGCAAAAGAAAAGTGAGGCGGGATGGGACTCGCGGCAACTTTGAGCACTCTGGTGCGTCTTTCAGCTGGAGTGAAGTTCACGGCCAACAATTTCACATGCAGATGATAAATAGCAATCTGGAAGCAGACATTTTGAAACGTCCTGTCCCGCGTTGTGTGTGTGTGTGTTTTTTTATTTTTATTTTTCTTCAAAAGAATATTTCCCAAATTCGCCGCATGCAAACTCTACACCCAAACATGACAAGCCTGGCGCGGTTCACTGGCTGCCCTCTCAACCCGGGGGAGAGGAGCGGCGAACCCAGCGTGGCGCTGCCTTTGGCAGGGGAGCGCACGGGACTCCCCACTGGCACTTCCTTAAAACTCTGCCCCTCGCACTCTTTGCGAGACTACCCCGAGACGAGGTCCAGTGCATTCGTTGACCACTCGCTCCCCCACTTTGCTGACCCGGGCTACATAGAGCACAGCGGCCCCAGGGGCTTTGTCATCGGAGGCGGCATGCCACCGGGCACCGACCAGCTGGCATCATCCCGGGGGAACCAGCATGGCGGCATGCAGGCGCGCTACCGCGACTTCGCTGGCTGCAGGGACGCCAGAACAGGCGCGTTCTTCGCCAGCTACCAGGAGCAGGCCTCCGGGGGTGAGCCCGGTCAGATGATGGTGGGTCTACCTGGGGACCTCCTCACCAGGAGCCACCCGTACGGGGGCGCCGTAAGTCCCAAGGGGGGCGGTCAGCAGCTTGTCAATCAGCTCCTGGGACTTTACAAGCCCTTCGTGCATCGAGCTGGAGGAGGCGACACGCTCCGCAGGTGCGCTAAAGTCAAGAGCGAGCTGGTGTGCAAGTGGAGCGCGTCCGACGGGCCCGGTGGCAAGGCGGCGGCGTGCTCCAGAGCCTTCGGGACCATGTACGAGCTGGTCAGCCATGTGACCATGGAGCACGTCGGCGGAGCAGAGCAGGCCGAGTACGTGTGCTGGTGGGAGAGGTGCGCCCGAGATAGGAAGCCCTTCAAAGCCAAATACAAGCTGGTCAACCACGTCAGAGTCCACACAGGGGAGAAGCCCTTCCCGTGTCCCTTTCACGGCTGCGAGAAAGTCTTCGCCAGATCGGAAAACCTCAAAATCCACAAGAGGACGCACACAGGTTCGTTGGAACACATTCACACAATGTGGAATTTTGAAAACAAACTTTGGTGTATGACTCTCCATAGGTTGCAAACTGCTCGTTTATTCTTTTATGAAGCAGTAAAGTCAGTAGATGGCAAAAGCATTTATAGCTGCACTTTTTATGGCCCCTTGTGCAGCATAAATGTTTATAGCGTGGACAGCGTGGTGACCCAAATGTTTATTATTGATTCTTGTTATTATGATGATGATGATTATTATCATTATCATTATTATTATTATTATTATTATTATTATTATTATTATTACTAAAATGGAATATGTCGGCTATTATAATTCTCGCACACCTTATAGGCGCGATACAAGAATGAGTGAAGCAGTGGGGAAGCCACCGCTGTATATGTAGGCTGCACTGCACGGGGGCCGCTCCCACTTCATTCAAGTAAAATTATTAAATAAATCCCGGGACACCGGAGAGCTCGTGACGTGGCCGTTACGCGCGTGATGCGTGTGCCTCCCAGGGACCATCCCCACCCTCCCGTGCACATCAGTGTGGGAGACATCTTGGCAGTGTGGGCAACCAGACAAAACAGAGGCCTGTATAGAAACTGAATTCATATTAATTCATATGTTTACACCCGATTGTCGATTTTATTTTTCTTGTTTACAACTAATTAGACACTGTAGACATTTTTACTCCCCTAATTTTCAATTAAGTGTCATTTATTTTAAATGTTTGTTTTTAATAAAAGTTAAGTTAACGTGGGCGTGAAATCACACACTGCAGTGAATATAGGCAACATAAAAAAACATCACCAATAATAATAATAATAATAATATTAATAATAATCATAATAATCATAATATAATAATCATAATAATAACAATCATAATAACACCAATCATAATATAATAACAATCATAATATAATCATAATGATAATCATCATAAAATAATAATAATAATAATGATAATGAAAGAAGCAAGTTGGTAAAACAAAAATGCCATCGTACTTCCAGTGTAAATGGTGAGCCTAATGAAAGCAGGAATTAACGACTTGCCCCATGCTGTGATGCTTATATCCGGAAACTGCATTCACTGTCTCATTTTTTTATGATTACAATAAAAGTCATTCACTTACAAGCGTCTATGAAACCGAATGTGTATTTATGATTATCTGGCCCATGTGTGCAGTGTAATGGCTACAAGGAAGAAAGGAAGGAAGAACAAAAATAATAATAATAAAAAAAAACCCACATTGCAATAATTCTCCCTGGCAACTACGAGGCAAACGCACCGATGCAACTTGACCTACATTTAAGTGAAAGTCACTCCATCACTTGTTGCGAGCATCTTGTGGGGGATGCTTGGATGTGACAAGACTGAAATATAAAATACAAAAAAAGAAAAAAAGGAAAATACAGTGAGTAAGTGAAAGGTAACATGAGGATAAGCTGCACAAATCGGCCAAATTGCACATTTCCAACATAGCTGTCTTTGCAAAGATGATCACGTTTGAGTGTAGCTATCTTAGACATTCAGTGAACAACAACAGCTAAGAGCTCAAAATATTTCTGCCCTATTAACACGGGGAAGGAAGTCCAATCATGATTACCTACCTCGCCCCCCCCGGCCTAACCTCACCCCCCACCCCCCTTTCTCTCCATGTGCACGTCTAGGTGAAAAGCCTTTCAAATGCGAATTCGACGGCTGCAATCGAAGGTTCGCCAACAGCAGTGACCGCAAGAAGCACTCGCACGTTCACTCCAGCGACAAGCCGTATATGTGTAAAGTGAGGGGCTGCGACAAGTGCTACACGCACCCGAGCTCTCTGCGCAAGCACATGAAGCTGCACTGCAGTAAGGAGGCCCAAAGCGGCACCACCACCGCCGCCGCTTCTGCTTCGGCCGCTTCCGCTGACTCGCATCCCGGCGAGTCCGAGTCCCCGTTGCTCAGCCCCATCCACGACGTGACCTCCTTGTCCCCCGGGAGTCCGGACGACTCGAGGTCACGTCTCCCCCTCGGATTCGACAACAGGTCGCAGCCCCTGCTGGATGCCTTGTTGCTCCAGAGAGGCTCCTATAGTACCGGCACTACCAGCAGTCTCGGTGGCCCCAGAACCCAGTCCGCCCAGTACCAGGCCGCCCACGCTTTCCAGCACCAGAGCCCTTCCTGCAGGACTTTCCCATCAGCCCCACATTTCCAGAAAGGTTTCGTCAACGGGTGGTACACATGTCATAGTGGTGTGGACTCCTAACTAGTATGTCTGACTATCAGTGGACATTTCACTAGGTACACCTGCAAAATGATATTTACGTAATAAGTTAGTTGATGAGCTTTCACTTATATATAAAATAGATATGAATAGTGGTCATAATCATTCAGACCACAGTTGTGAAATTCAAGGTCCGTGGGCCAGATGTGGGCCCTTCACATTTTGTGCAAATCCTATTTCATTTTTTGGTTGAGTTCAACTCTCTCACATAAAAATTTAAAAATGCATCTCATTACTACTCACTTTAAAAAAAAAAAAAAAAAAAAAAGGTTTTACGTACTACCCAAATGTATGGCTTCGGGGGAGCAACATTTTCTTCCCACCTACACAATTCTTAGTGATTTTATCTGGTGCTATATCATTTACAATCATGGGTGCTATATCGAAGCCATAATGAAGCCCAGCCGTGCTGTATAGAACCAGCAATGCAAAATAGAATCGCTGAAGCACCTACATGTACCCATAAAATGAATGTATTTTTTTTTTCTTATTTAGTATTATTGAACCACTTCTTGTACTTGAGCTGTCAGACTGTGCAGGTGTACCTAATGAAGTGTCCGGTGAGTGTTTCTCAGCTCGAGCACTACGTGTACCTTTTTGTGCTTGTCGTGTTACATATTTAGTGAGAAGTTGTGAGCAGTGTTTTAATAAGCCCCCCCACTCCCCACCTTTTTTGTTTGCTTTGACACGCCCACTCTCACGGTGGGTGATGATATATATATATATATATATATATATATATATATATATATATATATATATATATATATATATATATATATATATATATATATATATTTTTACATCGTGTACATCTTTATTTGTGGGCTTTATTATTTTTTTTAAATCATGAAACCTACTTCTGCCTTTATATCCTTGAATGTAAACCCTTCCAGTGCGGGGGATCTTTGAATGTATAAACCAGATGTCGGAAACATTAATTATCGCTATATCTGAAAGATTTTTTTTTTTTTTATGTATATAACAGCTTCTATTTGCCGTGTAGGCCTAAGGCGCTGTAATAGCGTGGGGCTCAGTAGTTTACTATATTGTGCATTCCGCACTCGTGCTTTCACTGTCACACGTGTTAAACATTTGTGTGCAACGTGAGCATCCGCTTGAGCATTATCCCATCTTAATTAGAATTCACTGTTACTGTACTCTACTGTACATAAGCCTGTTGTATAATTAACTATGTATTCTAGATTTTATTAAAGTGTCTATATATTCTGTTTGATCAGATATGCAGTTGTGGTCAACTTCTTTCATTTATTTCGTTATTTATTTCCCGTGGGATGCTCACAATTAAGTGCGGGGTAAAAAAATTATGATGAATTTCTTGCGTCGGTCTCTGTTGTTGGTTTGCCGCGACGTGGGTGTCAAGATTTGCCTTTGATTAGAGGCCATGTTGTAGTGACATCACCACCACCACCATCAGGCACGTGCCAATTAATTATTGATTTTCATTTTTTTAATAAATGGACACATGCACACTCATCCATTCATGTTCAATGTACACACTTTTTAAAATGTCTTTGTCTTGTGTAGCTGACAGAATTTGGTTGCAGTTGATCACTTGGTAACCTCCCACACACAAACAACCTTTGAGCTCTTCACTGTCTCGATTGCTCTTTTTAAATCTAAAATATCAAATATTTCAACTTCTGCTTCTTTTTTTGTCACTTCCACAGTGTGGAAATCTGACAAGATGATACAGAATATTCTCAACTCAATTTTATTTATATTTATACAGCACAAGCACTACTAAATACATGGAGTAAAAATTAGTCATACAATAACCAAGATGGTTGAAATGAGTAATCAATTATTATTGCTAAAAATAGCTATAAAACGTGAAACAAATGCCGTGTCAAAAGCCATTGAATAAAAATTTTAGAACGAGTTAAAAAAAAAGTATGATTATTACAATAACATAAATACCACATCTTTGACCCATTATTTCAAAATGGAGCATCGTGGGTTAAATTCTAATACTTAAAAGAAAGAGCAAGTTCATTGAGCTGATCTGACATTTCCAGGTGTGTCAGTGTGTCTGCGTCTGTGTTTGTGTTGGTCGCACAGGCCACACATTTGATGAAAGAGGTCAATTGCCAGCAGCCAAACTTTGTACCTGCCCGTATGTCAGCATTTTTTTTTTTTTATGCCATGAAACACATCGATGACGTCCGTGTCATTATATGGCCCTGCATCAAAAAGATGTCAGGTCAAAAGTGACAAAATTTTATCATATCTTTGAAGCATTTGCAGACAGTGGCCTGAAATTATTCAAAAATTCTGTTGAGTGACAAGTGGAAAAGTATGTTGGGTCTTCAGAGTTGAGTTTGGATCAATTAGTTTTCCAGATTTCATTCAAGAATCTCCATTAAATCTTCTGACTACACTACAGTAAACTTATACGGTTCAACCAATATGTTTCTTTCTAAAGGTGTGATGGGATTGTTTCTGCAGTCTGATTGGCTGAGAGCTGAGCAGCGTGATGCTTTGGGAACAACATCCACAGGGACCTTTTTGGGAGCTGTTTTATGTAGTTTAGAATGAATATTGAAAGTTGATTAGTCTTGTCTCAAAATTGACACACATGAAAAATGTGCTTGGTTGCTTTATTGGGTCCTCCTGCTCTTTCATAACGAGATACAGTAGAAGTTATTTTTGTTCGCCCCAAAATTATGCCTTCGCAAAAAAGTATGAATGCTCTGTTTTAATGCAGTGATATTACCAGAAATATATTGTGAGCACATTTACCTTGGAAACAAAGAAAAAAAAAAATCAACAGACAAGCTGCCCAGTTGGCTCCATTCAACCTTTGCAATCTGCACACACATGAAGGAAAAACACCGATTTGGCAAGCACATCCGTATTATTAAAAAATATATATATACAAGTTAAAACTCGGGCAATTATGTTATTATGGCTAGCAATATGTTTATTACTGTGCTTGTTTGCTGAGAGGGCTTCTCCATATGTTGACTGTTTGTCAAAATATTCGAGAATAAAACCTACCTCGCTCCGTGTTTAGGATATTCCGTCGTCATGCTCGCGCTTATAAAGCTCCATGACTGTATGAAACATTTCGTTTACACAAGCCGGCCGCGTGGGTTTCCCAAAGTCAGCAAGGCGGACCACGCCCTTCTTCCCAGCAGGCGTGATCTAACGCTCTGCGGGTTTGCCACTTGGGTTTGAGCCCGCCATCTTTCCACGGGCGTGCTCTGCCTAGCAACAGGCAGCCATTTTGGGCTTTACGTCAAGCTAATGTAAATAAAGCCATTTTCGATTCCGGCTTCGCTTCTTCTTACCCGCGGTGTGTTTGAGCCCCAGCTGTGCGTCAGGGGGGGAGGGCTGGTGGACCCATTTGTCACAGCAGGATTTTCTGCATCATCATAACGGCGCATGACGTTTTGCGTAATGTACGCTGGGCGCAGTGGGCGGCGTCTCCGAGGTTTTGGAGGGCTCGCTTGGCGCCGGCTTGGGAAGGTACTATCCTTAGCGTTGACTTTAAGTGGTGATAATGGCCAAGCTGACTATCTTTTTGATTGCATGTATGCAGACCCCCCACGACCCCCCTCCAACATCCTCAGGTCAAGCCATTGGTGCGCTTCCAACCTGCTTCGTCTTTTACCCCCCCCGTTTGCTCACCCTCCTTTTCCCCTTTTTTTGTCTTGGATCTAATCCGTTTCCATTCATCGCATGAAGCTTCCTGTACATTTTTTTTAATGCATTTTAGTCACAGGTTTTGAAAGCCACGCACAATGTATCATCAAGATTCTGCTGTAAAATAATTATAAAACAGTTAATAATCCTTAAAAGACTGGAATAAAAGGACGACAAGAGCTCTCACAGGCTGTTCTTTTTCGAAGGTAATCTGCTTCATGTCTGTCACACAGTGGCGATATGTGGCCGCTATATTAGGAACGGTAGAATTGCATTATCTAACGGAGTAGCGGGGACGGTTGGAGCCAGCAAGGCCTTCACTAGCCACATATATTAACCACAATGTTGTTGCCAAACAAACTAACTGTAATCGCCCTTCATATCATCATCAGAGTTTTCTGTAGCAAACAATTATAAACGGTTTGGCTAGTTGTTGATCTCATGTCAAGTTTGCTCCATGCTGCTGTGTCACTCACCAGCAAATGTTCTCATTCAAATTGTTGAGACCACTAAGAGAAGAAAGATAGCTCACACAGTTTGTTGTGACATATTTAGGTTCCCTTTGACTGTGAGGAAAGAAAGCCAACCAGCGGGGATGAAGTTTACACGGCCATCAATTTTCACCGTGAAAATGACAAAAATCCCAGCACGCCTCTGTATGGAGGTGTACTCGAAGCCCCATCAGCTAGCGTCTTCTCCCAAAAAACCCAGCAGCCAATGAGCGTTGGACTCCCAGGCAAAGGCCCCGCCCCTCATATCTAATGCATGTTTGTCTTTTTGAAGCATTGCAGTTTACCCCTGTGGCCGGTTCATGAAAAGACTCCCTTTTTCTTTCCCTTTCTTCCCCTCCTTCATCATCATTCCTTCTTTGCCCGGCTTCACCCACTTCTTGGCAGTAGGTGATGAGGCACACTTTCCGGGAAATCTGCTCTCTTATGAGCTCCAGCTCAGCGACTCCGCGATGAAGTCGAGTCTTGAATAAACAAGTCACCTGGAACGACCTTACTAGTATTTGTTGGCGAATAATCTTGTTGGAAAACATAGTGAGGGAATGACCACAACTCAAGGCCCCTCCCCCCTTTCTTGAAGCTCAATGTCCTCTCGAGTAAAAACTCACTTTTTTATCCTCAAGGATTCCGCTCAACACTTCTGAGACAATTTAATGCTGCTGCTTAATTATTCACATTTTACTGAATCCTTTTTTTTTTTAAGCATTTGTTCGAGGATGTCAGGCGCTTTGATCGTCACACCTAAGGAGCACGTCGACGTCTCAGATTTGACAAAAAAAAAGTACATTGCAAAGAGGTCCTGTTGTCTTTGCGTTCTTAAAACTATCACGTTTCATTAAGCGACGGTTTAGTTGCAAGATACTTTTTTTGCACAGTTTATCAAATCTCTCCTGTTTGAGGTTCGACTTGGAAAAAAAAAGAGGAGGAAGAAAAAGGAAGGTACTGATCATGATCCAGGAGCTTTCAAAGCGGTGTGTAATCGCGAGTGTTTAATTTTATCTGTTGCAGTATGCATGGCAAGGCGGCTGTGTAATCAAGCCTGTGAAGTCCACATCTAAAGGAAGGATTCTGTTTCTGATCGCGGCCCCTCTTGAAGTCGCTCCATTCGCCGAGCGTGTACGCATCAGACTCACCGCAACACCGGATTTGGGTCTACCTGACATGATTCTCTATGTGTTATTTCCCAGAGACCCCCAAGGGTCCAACTCAACATTGATAGATGTAGAGTGGCAAGGGTGAGGGTGGGGGCGGGGTATCCCCCCCGACCCTTACTCTTCCCATGGTACAAAACCTTAGGAATTCCCCTTGGGCCTTTTCAATTACAGTTTGACCAAGCTTTACACTGTGATGATGTGTTGCTTTAGGGAAGTGACATTAATGAAGAGGACAAATGTGGTGTTGTCCCTAAAGAGCATGGCGCTGCCACAAAGGGACTTTAATGGGGGAGAAATTCACGCTAACCTATTGTCATTGATGGTGTAAGCCGGGCAGACTGCTGTGTCTTTAGGATTCGTCTCAAGTTAAAGAACTATTGATGCAAATAGTTTTAGCGCAAGCCGACAGCTAAAGGGAACGCAAGGGGGGAGTCTGAGAGAGTAATTAGCTGCTTTGAGGAGCCCAGGTGATGGATTTTTTGTTGCACGTAGGTGCGAATGAGTAAATCCATCGTTTACACTTCAATGCTGAGCTGTATTTTCAGTCCATTTTTATGACTTATGACTTGCTTAATCCAAGTAATGACTCAACTAGCTTGAAATTTGGAGGGGATTTGAATAGTCGCTGGGGACTTGCTTAAAACTTAAAAGTCCAGACTTACGACTTGCACATACGCAATGTGCCTTAGACCTACTTCATGCATAATCTGCTTTTTGTCCTTTCCTGACCAAGGATGACAAACAACATAGGGTTTTGTAAGATTACTTTATACTTGTGGTCTGAGGTGTGTTAAAAGGGGTTGATCTTAAATATAAAATTGAATCCTGCTTTTACACTGCATGGGACCGTACCAGCTAGACGGGCTTGTTAGCAAGTGACTTAAAAACACTTAAGCTACTTGCTACCTCCAAAGGTTCTGATTTGCGAATCATACTACAATTGGTGGTCAGTCATTGCTTGAGCAGATGCCCCATTACTGAATCACGGTAACATTTTGTAACTGAGATGATAATGTCTATCTTATCTGTCTTCTGGGTTTAATGGTGAAAGGTTAGATTTTGTAGTTGTTGTGTCTCTCGTATTTTTGAGTTGATTATACACATTATTTACAGTATCTTCACAGAGTTATATGATGCACTGAGCCTAATGTACTGCATTGCAAGTGCCATGAATAATGCCAAGTACAATTTACAAGACTGCAGATGCAGCAAATTGCATGTTTTATGAGGTGTGTACATTAAGACATGAGCTTAGTTAGACCGAGGGCCATGATAATAATTTTATATATGTATATGAAAAATTGGAAAAATTACCCAATAAAAGTTTGAATTATCTTTCTAATGGCTTCAATTTTGGTTACGCTCCGGTATGAGATTCCATTAGATTATGCAGGTGTATCTAATGTTGTGTAATTATATTACATTTGATCATATCTTCTGAACAATTGCTGCTTTTTTTTTCTTTTTTTCCCCCGCCGCTAATAACTGCAGTCATTTGTGGGCAGCCTGAGCCGTGAGGAGGTTAATACGTTTCTGTTGTGCTCCCCCGAGAGAGAGAAAGAGACAGATGTTGAGGGTGGAGTAGCTGTTTGCTTGTCGGAGTTAAAAATGAAACCCAGTGTGTAAGGATTGAAGTCCCCGTGTATCGGGCCCTCGCGGACCGCTGAGGTTACGAGAGACGACTCGCTTTGATCATTTTTCAACGTTCCCAAATAAATTTTCCCTTTGAACATTTCCAGTCACTCGTGCTTTTATTTATACGATGAAGCCTATTTAGACAATCAAGGAGTCGGGCAAAATAATGAGGCCTGCCATCCTCTCACCAGCGTCAGCGTGGACACGGGCTCCCTTTCAATCAGTTAAAAGCGGCGGCGTTAATTAAAGCTCTGCCCAAATAATTTTCATATAACTTGCTCAGTTGCTTCAGATCTGTTGTCAGCAATCGGCCCAGTTTCTTGTAGTCCGTCTTTTTTCCCCACATCCACTCTCGGAGAAATCCCACTGACCCATATAGTTGATCTCATTTTTGAAGCGCATAATAATATAGATTCCAAGTTAAGAGAGCCGAGCCTCTATTAATAGTCCCATTTGAGGTGCACGTTTGCCTCCTCCTCCTCCTCCCCTTTGCTGCTGCTGAATTCCCAGAGTAGGATAGCATCTCATTTGAGTAAGGCTGGGATTTATTACCTCATGCTTGCCTGAGCTGTTCCATCAACCGGTGTGCAGCTGCTGACTGTTTACAGGCGCCTCTTTAGCGCGAGCATCATACGTGACAACCTGCGATGGCACCTCAACTCGCGTTTCCCCCGTTAACAATAACATCCTATTGATCTTTAGCACCATTTTAACAGCTCCAATTGCACCCGCGCTTGCACACGTGTGCCCGAGTGGCTCCAGATTGAAAAACAGGAGCAGCTGGAAGGCGTTTTATTTAAGGCAGCGGTTTGCTAACTTTTTTACACCGAGTACCACCTGAAAAAATACTTGGCCGTCCGAGTATCACCATCATGGGCAATAATGAAAATACAGTAGCGTAGTAGGTGCAAGTGTTCACCCAAAACAAGGTTTGCTATAAAGTATACAGCAATGCCTTAATAAATGAGCGAGTTGACTCACATGTTTTTCCCAATATATGAGATATATATGTTTGGCCAGTTATTTTGGTTTGACGTGTGAGCAAATGTTAGAGACACAAGCACTGGACGGTGGCAGTGAACTCATCACAGAAAAGAGATCAAAATAAAAAAGACAATGGTGTTGCGATATTATAAGACTGTAAGGAACGGATGTTTAAACACAAAAGATGAAGCAACACTTTAAGACAGATATAACAATATTTATATTTCCACATCTTATTGCGTGACTGTCTTCATTCATATGGCGACCAAACTACAATGACACTAAATTTAAGAATTGGAGAATTCCGATAAGGCCAACCAATCAAATTTAGATCAGCACCAAACTGGACACCTTCCACTTCTTGCATTAGGCTTAATTTCACCTTAAAATTCCCAACTGAAAAGTTAAGTCAATTCAGAAATTGGTGGAATAGTTTGGCAAATGCAACCCATTAGCTCGTTGGAAGTTATAAAAATTCTGCTTTTAATTTGCCAGATGTAAGAAGTCACATTGTCACATTTTTGTTTAATCTCTTTAAATTTGTATTTTTTCCCCACAGAATTTAAGATCTTTAAGAACAATTGAGTCAAATGATGACATCTAGCATCAACTGCATGAACATTTGCACTTGAGTCTTCGATTGTTTCCAAGGCTCGTGCAGATTTGAATGCTGACAAAATAGTGTCGCAGCTAGTGCGGTTGTGTCACACATAAAAAGAACAAAAGAAAGTTTTGGTTTCACCTGTCGCTGGAAAAGAGGCAACAGGAGGCTGATTTGCATCATGCAAAGTTCACTTGGTGACATTTAGTCATGCTGGGATCTTTCTCCTGAATTTGCTTTGACTGCATTGTGTGGTACACAGTGGATTTGATAGACAGGTACAGACGAGGGCGATCAGGAATAACCGCTAGAACAATTTAGTACGGAATAATGATGTACATTATACTGTGCGACAAATTGCAGTACAAAAATGTATATATATATATATACATATATATTTATTTTTGTCGCTCCATACAGCCGAAAGTACAAGTGAGTTTCTGTGCCTTTTCATGGGCTATAATACTAAATGGTACTAAAGTGGGACTTTGATTAAATGGCTTAATCGAGGGGAGGGGCTGCCCTTTAAAGCCTATTGTCCGCTAAATTGAGGTCTTTTTTTTTCTCGAGGCCCGCAAGCACCCTATTCGACACAAAAATGACTATTTTGTGTTTTGTACCTTGTCGTATATATATGCCCAATACAGTATAAAGTTTTTGTAACTAAATGTAACCAAGTTTGAGCTAGGTTGTACTTTTGTATAAGTACTCCTAAAAAAATAAAGTAACAACTTTGTTTTTTCAGAAAAACATCAGATTTGACTTCTTACTTCATTAGGGAGAACATAAGCACTCACAGTCCTCTTTATTTTTTTGTTGTTGAGAGGAGTTATGTGAAACCTTTAAATTAAGGGGATACCCCCCCCCCAAGACCCGCCCCTTTTCACACATGAACCAATCAGATTGGTTATTCATCTCATTGATCTTCTTGTGGACGTGACACCAGTTGGCAAAGCAGCTCATTTGTGCATCATTGCCAACATTTTCTGAATGTTTTTAAAATATTTTGATGTTATTTTTGTCACCATTGTGACAAGTTGATGGCATCATCTTTGTGATATTAAAAAAACATAGAATGTGCCCTTCAAACACCTCTTAACAAATAAAAAATAAATCATCACCCAAGTACATGACCTATTCTATCTGCACACTGCACTTGTCACCACTAATGTTGCATTTCCGCTATTTAAATTTTTTTGTGGCAGCGCTGAAAAATTTTGACGCGTCAGAAATATTTTTAATTGACCCACATCAGCCAAATGGAAAAGGGGTTCCCTGAGTAGTACACCAAATGAAAGATGTAAAATAATGAAGTTTTACCCTTTAATTTGAAGGTGATTCTGAACCAGATTTCTTTTTGGTGATATCACACAAAACAATCTCCAAAAAAAAGCCTTTTTAGTGCTAAATAATTCAGATTTTCAAAATTCTTAATGTGTCATTTTGTCAAGCTGCGACATATAAAAAATATTGCTGTTGATTAATGTGCTCACTTTCTGAGCTAAAAAGAACGTGCATTTCCTATGAATTGCTGTGCATGTTGGTTTATTTGGTCTGGCAAAGTGAATCTATTTACCAGATTGGCTTGAGATGAAATCATTAACGCCTTTCAGTAGCACGCAGTGTAACTCAAACCCCAAAAATTACAGTCGGGAAATCCATTACAAGGTGATTTAAAAAAAAAAAAAAAAAAAGGGAGTAGAAGTGGATGCATTTGACACCATATGCCTCAGCAGGTTAAAGTCTCCAAACCTGTATGTATTTATAATCCCAGATATTTTGGTGCTTCGGCTCGTGAAATAAACATGTAGTAAAAGCAAAGTAGGTGTCACTTTAAAGCAGCCGCATTTGATTCATGCTCCCCCTTCCCTTTGCCATCCTTTGCATGCTGTTTTCTTTTTCCTCGCATGTTGTTTTGTGAACAAGCAGCCACGCTTAGAGTTGTGCATCCAAATGGAGCCTCCTCCAAATAATGTATCTTCTCCAACTTCTTCTGATCTGTTATTATTGATAGTACACTATGGCAACTTTTTTGTCTCATGAAGACACTTTCATTCATCGTTTTAGGGTGAAAGGCATAAAAAAAAAAAAAGGCCCTCGCTTTGCCGCTTCTTGGCACACACAACTGTAAGACAAAACAGGGCCCAACACAACATGCTTGCGTCATGGTGTCCGTGTCAGGTCATTCTGAGCCTAAGCGGTGTGTTTTATTTCGCCTTCACATTCACTGCCAGCTAAATTGTTGAGCACAGACTGTGATTTCGCCTCTTTTTGTGTGTGCGAGGACATGTTTATGGGCTAATAGGCCTTTGTTAGCGCTCCTCTATTTATTTAATACAATTGTAGTGTGAACAGAAGGAATAATAAACAGGCTGACTAGACATACGATTCGTCTTTGGGCTCGATAAACCCCTGTGTAAGGACACAAAAGGGGGACGTTTCCACTGCGGAAAGTAAATTCTTTTGAAGTGGAACTAATCATCTGAGGGATGGTTCTCGTTGTCCTAACAACGCAGCTGAATTGGAATGAGCCTCCCTTTTTTGTGGCAGATATGTTTTCTTTTTTGCATTCAGAGCTGATGATGATCGTACTTTCACGCCCTGTCCGCACGCATTGTGCGTCCCGACTCCTTTGCGGATAAGTCTTTACTTGGAGACGCCAAACGCACGGTGGGTGACTCCCCGGCCCATGACGTCAGCGCTGCCCCCACCCCCCTCGGAGACCCCCCCCACCACCCTTTACCCACACTCCTTTCAGCTTTTTAATACTGCCAACATGAAAAGGGCCGAGCAAATCCTCTTCTACAACACAGTGAAAAGATCAAGACTTTTAAACTTGTCATGTAGTATAATGCACCGATCACGCTTAAGATGGCGCCTATCTTGCTTGTTGGATAAATGAGAGTTTACGCGTGAGAATACGTTCGCATTTGAAAAAGTCATGCCGGGACTTTTAAATAACATGTAATCTTGTCTAATTGGCTTCATCCACTCTCTTTTTTTAACAAGACAAATTGTACTGTCTTTAAACATCTATACTAATCTGAAAAAGTTCAGCATGTAGTACTCTTGTGACATAAATCCTCTCTCTCTCTCTCTCTCTCTCTCTCTCTCTCTCTCTCTCTCTCTCTCTCTCCTCTCTCTCTCTCTCTCTCTCTCTCTCTCTCTATCCATCTATCCATCCATCTATCCATCCATTCCTCCTTCTCTGTCCATCTCTCTCTCTCCTCTCTCTCTCTCTCTCTCTCTCTCTCTCTCTCTCTCTCTCTCTCTCTCTCTCTCTCTCTCTCTCTCTCTCTCTCTCTCTCTCTCTCCTCTCTCTCTCTCTCTCCTCTCTCTCTCTCTCTCTCTCTCTCTCACACACACACACACACTCTCACTCTCTCTGTCTATCCTAATCTAATTTGATGTAATTCATTATGTGGAACACTAGTGCAAAGTGAATGGGCAAGACTACAGTATTTTTTACATTTTCTTTTTTAACTACGGGCATTCCTGGCATAAATCAAGTCGGTAATTATTGTCCCGAGGCCTGTGATTCACCGTGACGGCTCTTTTGTTTCAACCTGAAGCGCCACAACTGTGCCGTGCAGTTTGGGGTCTGCCCCTGCAGGCGCCCTAGAGGGTTGGGGGGGGGGGGGGGGGGGGGGGGGGGCAAGAGGGCCCGGAAAGGTAACTGGGCGGCTTGACCTCGAGGCCAAGAGAATTCCAATGTTTACTGTTCCTAAATCTTCATTTTCACACTGGGCTCGCTATAAAGCGTCTGCCTTCTTCCTGCTTGTTCCGTTCAATAGCCACTCGGCCATTTTATTGTCTCAGTGGGGCTATTGAGGGGTTCAGGCAGCAGTCATCTGCTGGGGTGAGAGGTTGCTTTGTTTCTGCACAATCAGTGACCCCAAAATATCCAACTCTTCCACTGCAAAAATCATTGATAATAAGCTGTTAACAATCCGTAATGAATAATACATTATTAAACGGATGTACAGTATGTTACGTTTATTCTAAGGAAATGCAACACACTTCTCTTTATGACTCTTTTTAAAGCTCGCATACTGAAATTTATTGCATATTATACAGGGTACAGTATGTACACTTAATGATGCCGCGGCATTATTCATATGCTCCATTCTTGATGATTTATTAAACATGATATCACACTACGGGGAAAGGGAATCTAAGAACAATAGATTTCACTCGTTCTGATCATTTTAAAACAGAATTCTTCTGGAGGGGATTGGCCAGTTGGTGGCGAGTTTGAGATGTTATCTGCACACCATCACCATCATAATGTCAAGTTTTCTGCCTTTACCAAGATAATGTTGAGTGAAGATCAGAGGTCACCAGTCTTTTTGAAACCGAGAGCTACTTCTTGGGTACTGGTCAATGCGAAGGCCTGCCACTTTCATACGGACTTCTAAAATTGTTCGAATTATCTTTAATTGTGTGTTAGTAATAATAATGCCTTTGAAAAATATGACACTATTTGATAATATGGCTTCTAGTGTGGTTGGAGTTTACAATAAACAGCATTTCTAATATCTTGCCCTGTCAGTGGACGTTCTAAATGGCGCCTTGTGCAGGAGCCCCCTTAGCCCACCCCCTGCCCCAAAACACACACTCATAGTAATAAAAAGCACAATGGAAAGGACCTTATATTTTTTTTCAACACAAATATATCACATTAGAAACCAATTAGAATACAAAAATGAAAAAGGTAACATAAACAAAAAACAAATAATACAAAAAGTAGAACACACGCACGCACACACGCATGCACGCACACACCTACACAACTTGCCACCTTATGTGGTTGCACATGTGCCACTGCATTTTTATTTTTATTTTATTTTGACCCATCCTTGTGTGCCTCATGCAAAGAATGCATTCTTTGCTGATCTTACACACCTACACACACACATATTGTACGCAGACACACACACGCACACTGTATGCAGCCGCACGCACGCACGCACGCACGCACGCACGCACGCACGCACGCACGCACGCACGCACGCACGCACGCACGCACGCAAGCTGACTAGTAAGGAAACCAAGGGTTTAAATGAGGACACAGCAGAGTGGCTGGTGGCAAACTTAAATGTAGGCCATTTTGGGTTGTTTGAACTTTGAAGGAAAAGAAGAAAAGCTTGAGAGGGTAGAAATGTGGAATGAATCCTCACCATCACTCTTTTCTTTGCATTCTAAGTCAGTTTGTAGCCCAAAAGCTGACATGTAGTCAAAAGTCCTGTCAGAGTTGCTTCTTAGAAAACCATTTTCCTTAGGAGGGGGCAGCAGACCAGTTGTGTTGTTCTCTGCAGAAAACTCTCCTGGCCCGCCAGCACTTTTTTGTGTTTTTCACATGCCGTGCGAGATGGGCTCGCCATTGTCATCACGGCAGACTGGGAGCTGTGGGGAGAGGACGCCCGCGCTGTGCCAGTTGGCTCCAGTAGTGAAAACACAAGGCAGGCACAGCACCATTCTAATCTTCGCCGTTGCAGACACAAAGGTCACTTTGTGGCGATTGCACTTGCAGCGTTCCAACAGCTCGGCGGCATATTCGCCGCGGAATGTATAGAAACGTACACACATTGTACGAACGCTGCTGGCTGCCAGCATGTCAACATTCTGTCACTGTGCCATGTGCTTCATTCTAAAAATGACTGCTATTTAAATCAGGCACGCTCTGGGAGGAGAGAGAGTGTGTGTGTGTGTGTGTGTGTGTGTGGGGGGGGGGGGGGGGGGGGGGGGGGCAATAACATTTAAATATCCCAAATTGTCAGCCATAAATTAATGATTTCATTTGAAATATATTAGGACATCAGCATTGTTCAATTTTTAAATTGCCCATTTGTCAGCCAGCATTTATTTATTAAAATGATGCATTTTAGAAGGCTGTTAATTTGGGTTCATGTTTTGGCTGAATGTAATACACGACACAGTGGCAGGCAGCTCATTCAAAAGTAACATTCTAATTAAGTTGAAAAATAATTCTTATTTTTGTTTCAAAGACTGTATTGAGTTTTTTACGGACTACTAATATGAGTTAAGTATAAAAACCTTTTATCCATCTCAGGCGGCAGCCATTTTTTCACTTATTGACAAAAATGATATCACAGATGCCAGGTCTCAGGTCCGAACCGATCAAAGCTGAGCTTTAGAAAACCGGCGAGCTGTGATTGTTTGTGATCCGAAATGGCAACTGTGAGGTCATTTTCGTGAACAAGTGGCAAAATGGCCGCCCTCTGAGATGGATGAAAACAGGTGGAATTCCCTGCTTCACTCATATTCCACAAACACAATATTATTCAGAACGACATGTGTAAACTAATGGGGGCACATGCAACATATGATTGTAAAGAAAATTTGGGGGTTAAAATTATCTGATACTGTTTATCTAACAAAAGATTATTCTATTGCTTGTGTTTGTTAAAAGTAATATGAAAAGAGGACATAGAGAAAAAAAAAACCCACACACATTAAACTACAATCGCGATATTGAAGGTAAAAAAACAAATTGGAATTACATTAGTCATCCAAATCTTTCCTCCCTAGGCAATATATGTTATACAGCTCGAGAGGCTGCAGATGTGCTTGTGATGACTTAAGTAGCGACAAACAAGCTGACAGGAATAGCAGGACTATTGTTGGAAAGTAAGCTAGCGTCAAAAATGCCCGTATCTTTTCTCCGTCCTAAAAGATGCCACGAGCGTTGGTTAGTCACAAGCTTGTAATGCCGGTTTATTTAATGACTTGCGTGGACCAAAGCGGGCCAAAACACATCTCGCTTTCCCCGCTATAAGTTGCAGCAAATAGAAGGCGGCGTGTTTCACATTGTGGAGCTTTATCCGTTTTCACGCAGCTCTCCGCCCTCCTGGTGCTGCTTGGCTTGCAAGACAATCGTCCTGCAAATATCAAGGGGCCAAGTCATTATCTTATGCTCAGCAGGTGTAGACATTATTGGAGTGTTGAACTAATGATATGTAATGAGCTCTCTGTGACACATGTCTAGCCACCGTTACTATCACGAGGCCCATTAATAGATAACAGCATCCTAATTAGCTTCACCGGGAAGCCAGAACCGCAGCTTATAAATACATCAAGCTATATTTAAGTTTCCAGCTTTTTTTTCTTCCCCTCCTCGTTGTTGTCGCACGAGGATGGAAAACGTGCTAATCTCGTTTCACGATGCTTGTATTTAGTTTGCACGAGGTGGCTCGTTCAGGAAATGTTCTGGATAGCCGCCATTGACGATTCCATGTCTGAAAGACGGGCCGATCCGCCTTCGTCACTTTCTTCTCATTTTCTGGCTAAATTGAGAGCCGAGGACTGTCTCGAAAATTTATATTGGAAATGGTTTTGAAGTTGGTACCCCATTGCAAACACTTTCAGTCTGGCGCCGGTTGCCTAGCAACAGCAAACAAAGGCAAGACCCATCTCAAGTTTCCTGTGGAGCGGCCGGTCCGGCACGCCTTTGATCTTGACTGGGAAAATAGCTGAGTGGGCACTACTCGCATTTGTCTTTCATTTAGCCCGGCCCCCCACCAACTTCTACCCAATATGCTCCCCGCCCCCTTCCCAAATGTTCCCTGAAATGGACAAATCTTCATCTGTCCCCAGCAACCAACACCACCACTCTTAATTAATCAACCATAGCAAGGCAAATCATTGAACAAAGATTGACTGAAGTCTTATTTTATCCTTCGCAAGCACGGCAAGTGCAGTTCCTGCAAATCAGAATCAGATTCCTCTTGATTGGCTGAGTATGTTTAGTACAGTCCTTAAGCAACGTCAAGTAGTACACTTTTAGTGATGTTATCCAACATTTTCTTCACAAGTTTTCCACAATTATCTTCACTCATGTGTAATATATTTAGAAACACATCCCTGTATTCATTTTACAGTGTCTTTAAGTGATATTAAAACGGAAAAAAAAGAAAAACTACTGAAAGAACCACTTCTAACGCAGCCTCCGCTATCTCCACACGTTTTCCTCATTTTAGAGTGAGCATATAGTGAATATTTTTCAGTGGAGGGCTTATTGCATCACAAGTATGTTCAGAGTGATGCTGATGTGACATTCTGCGATTATTATGTGAATAATGTGTGTTGGAAATAAGCCGTGTTTAGGGGGAAAAAAAAACATCTTCAAGAAGTCTTTAATAATGCTTTCCAAGTCAAGCAGGACATAAATAACCTCCCTTTTTTCCACAAGCTAGAAGAGATATGTATCTTAGGGCTATTGAATGTTATCTTGCGCCACTGCTCCGCTTGCCTTTTATCCAAAACAGCTCAGACAGCACCAGAGATTAAACAAATTGAAGTGTTACACACTGTTTTGGTGTAATTTACGGTAATTGATGTTTCTATTTGGTGCCACAGCCCCACCGGAGCAACTTCTTGCAGCTTGCGGGAAGACACGTGGCCCAGTGGGGTGTATTGACTCAGCCTGTTTTAATGCTCCCCATTGTTTGGCTAACATACTCTCCTTCGTTCTGAGCCAAGCACGAGCGCACCTTGCGTATTCGAGAATGTAGTTTTCCCTCCACGCTGCGCCAATTACAGAAAAAAGGTTTGTCCTTTAGTTGGGATGAGTGGGTTGTCTCAAATAATTCCGCGTGCTCTCACATAACATAAATGCTGCGAGGGATGGGAATTTCATTTTCAATAGACTTTTGTTCAAGCCGAAATTATATTAATTCATTTGCATTTATGGAAAGTCTTCACTGTGTGGCACAGCAAAAACTATTTAACTAAACTCATTATGATGCAAATCTTTAAGAAATATTGATATAGAGGTTAAACTACATTCATCAGTACATTTTTATGTGAGAATACTTATACTTAGACCAAAACACAACAAACAAAGTGGAGTGGTGTGTCCTTAGGATAATACTTCATAATTGCTGCAGCTAAGGGCTAATAAACCATTTTTACATAAAATCTACATATATCACCACTGCTTTGACCTTATTTGGAACAAATGAATGATGCAAATGATTAAAGTTGCTTCCACTTCACACAATTAAGTACCATTGATGCCCTGGCTTGCCAAATAGTGAGCCTTGACATTCGTGAGGAAATGAAAGTCTTATAATTGTGTCTTCACGGGCTAACAATATTTATGCATTCATTAATTATAGACACCTATGTAGAACTATTATATTAATGCGGAGTCGTGTTCAGTAGCTGAAATGCAAAATACAACCCCTAGACACCTTGGAAGCATGCCCTCCCCGAATGATGATGTGATGGAGTGAAAGGTGATTTTGGTCGCTGTTCTGAAACCTGCTAAATGTCAATTAAGCGACCATTTGCAATCAAGCTGTGTTAATATTTGAAACAGCATTGCTTTGTTACTGTAAGCAGTCAACCCCAGTTATTAAAAACGTTAAACAGTTCTCAAAAATCTCCATGAAATTCTAACATTTTTCACAATGTCCACCTTGTCATTTTCCACCCTGTCAACAAGCGCATATTTTTTGTTGTTGCTGTTTTCAAGCACATGCTTGCAGTCAATTCATTTCTACCTGAGATGCGGGAGAAAACAACAAAAATGTGACTTAAGGTCAACGTGGATAGAACTACTGAAATAAACAAACGAAAGTTTGACAAGTCTCCAGTGTCTAAATACCCCGCTGATAATAATCATCAGTAAGTGTGACTTGATGCAGAAAAATCCATCCACCGACTCTGTCCAAAAACACTCAGGAAACAGCTTAATCGATTAAATACAATGAAGTTTAAAAAAAAAGTATACATGTCAACTTTTCGGGGTAAAATACGTCTCAAAGGCACCTTATGGTGACATTGAGTAAGCCCACAAGAAAAAATCCATTTTGTACTGCAGCAGCTCAGGCAGTAGAAGCAGCCTTTACCGCCTTCTGAGGGTTCTCCTTGTACCCCGCACCTTCAAGATCTCCCTTTTCTTTTCCAAAAGGGTTCTTCTGGGATAGAACAGGGAAAAAGAGTCTCTTGAAGACATTCTTACTTTCCCCTCCTCAAAACCCAGCACGATCTTTTTTTGCATATTTATTTATAGCATGTTTCTGATTTGCTGCAATCCCATGCAAGAGAATTGTTTTGCAAGAGGCGTCGACAAATTACCCCAACACACAAATGCGCATCTACTTCTCACTTTTTTTTTGTCACTTTTTGGCTGAGGTTCTGAGGAGGAATGACGAGTTGAAGCACAAACGCAGACGAGCGCTATTCCGACAAAATAGAGCCACGCCGGCAATCATGGCATCATTTGATGTTGCATTTCTAAACACCTCCTATATAAAACACATCGCGAATAATTGTTTTGTTTTCAGGAACTGACACATGCTGTGCACATTTCACTGCTGCTAGCGTCATCTTCAGTGACCAAGCCCATACCGATTTCATCACAAACGTGAATGTTTGAGTTGTCTTGCCTTATATTGTACATAATGTGTGAATGCAGAGTAAAAAATTGTCAAAAGTTGGCCGATTAAGAAAAAAGATCTATAAAATCGTCTGGCCAATTAATCAGTCAAGTCCCACTACATCTTTAATTGTTTTCTTCGTATGACTGCACATTGCAAAGATGGAACGTGCTAAAAAAATATTTTCCCTTAGTTGGGTTTTTTTTTTTCTGCAAAGTGTATGAAGCCTTGCATTCCAGAGTAGTGTAGCACCACAGAGCAAACAGAAGCCCCTGGGAGTCAAGTGTTATCGTATTCGGTTTGGTAGGCGCAACAGCTCATGAAGCCGAGTGTGTTAAATGCATATTTAAAACATCTTCATTGAAGTCCGATTCACTGATGCTGCTTTGCCTGCAACACTAAGAAGTCACTCTCAGATTTATGTCATGTAAAAGTTCTAATTAATCTCCAATTACGTCATGAAATATGGATGGATGGATGGATGGATGGATGGATGGATGGATGGATGGATGGATGGATGGATGGATGGATGGATGGATGGATGGATGGATGGATGGATGGATGGATGGATGGATGGATGGATGGATGGATGGATGGATGGATGGATGGATGGATGGATGGATGGAACATTAACTTTGAATATCCTAAATGCAAATTATTCAATAAAAAAAAAATAAGAACACGCAATCAATTCTGAAATTCTCTTTGCCACAGCCCCCAAAGCTCATTTGGCAATTTCCAGTAAGACATCTCAATCTGTGTTGGTGCCGTATAGATTTATCACCTCTTAACTATATGACATTTCTGCAGAGAGGCCTAAAAAAGCCCATAATAGTCATGATATACAGACGGAGAGGGGGTGGGGTGATGGGGTGTCATTTGTCAGTGCGCTCATCGGGGTTCAAAAGTAAGCTCGTCTTTGTCTAATTCAACACGTTTTATTTCTGTAACTGAGAAATCTGTTCAGGGGCCCTAACATTTCTTTTCCAACTGTCAGGGTGTCATTTGTCAGGAAAAAAAAGACGATCTGAAAGTGAATGCACACCCCCAGTCCGTCTGTATGTTGTGAGGTTATTGCTGTAAACAGGCAAGGTGCGCATGTGTATGTGGCTCGCACTCACACAGAGCAAACCCAGGCAACTTTCCACTCAAACATGCTTTTCCATTAGAGAACTTTTGCAATTGATGGTGTGAATTGTCAATGATATCCAGTCAATGATATCATCGATCATTCTTTTCCCATTTGTGTTTCTTTAAGCCACTGGTGTCAAAGTCAAGGCCCGAGGGCCAGATACTGCCCGCCACATCGTTTTAGGTGGCCCGTGAAGACAAATTGTGCGTCGAATTCATGTCAATTCCAACATTTTAAATTGTTTTCACTTTTAAAAATAGAGATATTGTTCGCAATTTTTATTACATTATATTTTAAATAATATTTATTTGTAAATATTTGATTTCAATATCTCATTTTTAAATATTTGAACAGTTTTTATAAATCTCTGTTTTGAGAACTAGTTATTCGTCAGTTTGTTGTGTAACCTATATTATATGTACAATATTAGACGTTGACAATTTTAATGGCCCTGTGAGGCAAACTGGGACTATGATATGGCCCGCAATAAAAATAAGTTTGACACTCCTGCTTTAAGCAAACAAAAAACAACAAATAGAAATTCAGAGCTCATCGCCACTTAATTTTATTTATATATGCGTATATATTAGGTCTAGCAAATGCATATATGCATGCATATATACTTGTACTTTACTAACTGCAGTGTTTCCTAACCAGTACTGAGCCAAAGCACATTTTACACTAGAAAAAAAACCTCGCAGGGCAGACCAACAAACAAAAATATTACAAAAAAGTGGACAATCAGGTTGATTGTGTAACTTCGACCATCTGGGACTTTATCACTCTGAAATGCCTTTGGTGTCCTCATCAGAATCACTCAGTCATCGTTAAAGTGTAGCAGAGAAAGGAAATGCTGAAGTCTTACCAAACGTTTGCACACATACCACTAAAGTATGTGATTTTTACATATAGTTTGCATGTTCTCCCCGTGCCTGCATGGGTTTCCGCCAACATTCCAAACACATGCAAATGCAGACCAAGTGCATCATTTGTAGTTAACGAATCATTATACCCCCAATTAAATGAAATTGCATACATTTCCATATCACACCTGATGATCTTTCACAGCGCAATAGTTGGGAATGGCCGCTTTGCCGTATTTCTACTTTGAAGAGCCCATGAGGTCAGGCTTGAAATGATGGCGTTTACACGGCGGCGAGCTTCCTCTCCTCGCTCCCGTGAATCCATTTTCCACACAACACATTTCAAATCAAAGCGGCGTCACCATAACATGCCTTAGGAAACATTAAGCCATAGTGTGCCACTTTCATGTGTGATAGCATGGCCCCCGTGTCTGCTTTGATGTGCTCGCTTTTTTTTTAATGCTTTATTAATAACGCCACACCCGACTCTCCTAACGTCACCACTTCGGATTCTCTCTGCTACACCTTTTTTCCATCTTCCGGAACTGGCTCCCTCCTTCTATAATCCCGCCTCGGCCTGTGAGACGGCTCTTGGCATTGGCCTGTTGGTCTATGGGAGAGGGGATTATTATAGATAAAACCGGGGAGGGGAAGGGCAATGTCCTGTGGGGGGGAAAGAGTGTGGCAAAGGCCAATAAGAGGGCAGTGAGAGGCGAGTGCTGCCTCACTATTGGTTGCCGTGGAGATCAGACACGTCTTCATCTTCTCCAGCAGCCCTCCTCGGACTTGACTTTTATTTCCTGGAAAGGAAGTAAAAAATCTTTCTAGCTTCTCAATATTTGCAAATAAATAAATAGATAAATAAATAAAACATTTAATTAATTCATTCATTAATTAATGGAAGTGATTTTTTTTCTAGCTTCTCAATGTTAGCAAATAAATAAATAAATAAATAAATAAATAAATAAATAAATAAATGATACAATAGAGACTCATTATTTGCCCTGATGTCTGATATCATGACCATTTTGGAACTTTTTTGCATTTTGCATTCTTTTAACTCACTTTGGTATGTCGGGGTGTAGATGCTCACTTTTGGTTGCTTTGATTTCTGAAAAACACAAGCAATTAACTTGCAATTACACTTTGTGGCGGAAAATAATATATTCATGCACTAGTTCCGAACAAAATGTGCACCATTCTGTGTTTTTGTTCACATCTTTGAATGTAAGACCTGTTGTGAGTGCGTAGGGGGAAACATTTATTGTTTAAAAACAAAAATCTCTATTTTTATGCTATGTTGCTGGCATACGGGCAGTTTTTTTGGTCCCTTCCCTGAAGTAATCCAGAGTCGACGTGCTCTGCAGATCCGTCCGAGGCCATCGCAGCTCAGAGGCCAGAGGTTTTGTGCTTCAAAGGGCCTCCTGCCCACTTCCTGCCCACCAGAGTTCCGCTTCCTTGTGCGGAGGTTAGCTTTGCCTTCCCTTCCGCCGCCTCCGCCTCCTGCTGCCCTTCCAACAGCAGGTTAAGGACGCTGAGTGAGTGGAGCTCCTGGCCGTGTGATCTCCTTGAGTGTCCTCCCCAGACACCCACACCGGGAGAAAACACCTCCCATGGAAGCATTTGATGTGAAAATCTGCTTTGGGTTGAACTACGGCATTAGAATGCACATGCTGCAGTGGTTAAAACACGTCCAAGACATTGATGACTTTGTACGATTTTATCCTTAAAACCTCACAAAAAAAGAGTTAAAATAGCGGTGTTCGATACCAATACAAAATATTGACACTAGAAATACTTTTTGATACATAATTGTGCAATGAACACAATGGTAGGTAATTGTGAGCAACGTTACGAGGCACACGCAGTCTAGCGCCAACTGTTGACAAGGAGGACTTACTATTTTATCAGTGGTTGTCCGCTATATTCTTTTTTTTTGTACCACCTCAAAAAATACATTAGTGTTACCATTATGACCAATGTTTACATGCAGTAACGGAGTAAGACAAAGTGTTGATCAAAACCGAGAAAGTTTGTTTCTTAAAATTCATATTAAGGAACATAACACCACACTTAAATTAAAATCTGCTGAAATGGTTTGATCAAAATTTGACATCCATCCATCCATTATCCGATATAATCATCCATTCTCCGATAAATTAAACCTTAAACGTTAATGAATACAGTTAATGATGACATACTAATGAAATACTAATGCAGTACTTGAAAAGTGCAAAGTGTCCTACAAAAAAAACTGTATTTAAAGATTATTGTGTTTCAATGTATCGGCACAAAATTTTCTTTGTAGTTAATTCAGTGATACTTTCAAGTACCAATAGAGGGAGCCTGTGTATCACGAGTGGCATTCCTATCACTAACGCAGTAGTTACTTCGTAGTTTTTGGAGAACTACTTTTTACGATTAATGGAAAATGTTGCTTGTTTGTATTTATTTACTTTACCCACCTCTAATTATTGTCTTTTGTAGACTTGGCAGAATGTCTGCACTGCAGCAAAATAGATCGTCTGTGTGTACCAAAAGTGTGTGCCTAATAAAGTGTATTATGGCTGTGGATAACATCTCGTTCTCTACTGGCACTTTACACATTTTGAAAGCTATTATGAGCTGCTCCAAAGATAAACTCCACATTGATCAATTGTAGATTTAAAAAAAAAAACGGTTAACTAAGCCCAGACACCACCCCCCACCTCCATCCAGTATATTAGCAGATCTCAGTATGTCCGCTCCTCTTGTGAACAGGGATGAGAAGGAGCCGGAGGGAGAGGAAATAAAGGTCCGACGAGTCTTGGCAAGGAGACGATGGAGGCTGGGACAGATGGCATGAAGTCTGCGGCACTCTGGCGTGGCTCGCCTGGTGCTAAAATCCTGCTCTCTCACATTCCAACAAATCCTACCAGGAGGCTGGGGAGTCTGTCACACCACGCCGATGGATCCACACCGCCCCCCGGCCCCTTTCCCTTCCAGCACCCCACCTACATCCCCACATACTATTTTACCCCGACTGGTTTGTGCGTGTGTGTGTGTGTGTGTGTGTATACATGAACACATATAGAAATGGGATCCAGCAGGGGTTGGAGATCAGCAGGGACTCATGTCAACCCCCTAACGGGAAATGGGGGAACTTAGTTGAGCGTGATGACCTTTTAGCATTTTGGAAAAACTGGGACAAATCATGGAGGGTACAGTTCTGTCCAAGGAAAGAAGGCATAAGAAGCTTTTTTTTTTTTCTTTTGCTTGGACAATCTGAAGCCTAACAAACCAGAGCCATTTTCCAAGACTCCCCGTGGGCCTTGAAATCCAAAGTGGACAGTAAGTGTAACTGTGATTACACTTTGTAGCACAAAACCAACAACTGGATCACGAGCTCGGCATGACATCTCCAAATATCACACTGTTTTTTTTTCTTTTTATACAGTCTCAAAGTGCTTCCTCCAATAAGAACAATCTCATTTGTTTTATACTCTCGTCGCTCCCTCTCCCTTTCTTCGTCTCACTCCCCACGCTGTCTTTCCGCTGCCCGCCTTCTGTTTGTTCTAATGAATGACTTTGGAAATGAGGTGCCGCTGTGAGGAGGTCACATGGGGCCTCAGCATCACATTACTGTTAATGATAATAAAAAGAACAATCTGTGCTAAAGCTTTGGGATGACTTTTTTTTGGTCTTTCCCTCTTCACTTCACATATGGAGGGAATATTTTTATCTGAATTGATGTTGACGCAATTAAAATGCACCATAAATATGATGTTACTGTTGTTGTTTTTTTTTTCTGTGTGCGAAAAAAGGCTGCTGTGATGAAAGGTTTACAGCAGCGTGCCATCTGGGTTGCAAAGTACCCCACCGAGCATCACGTCAGGCATGTGGGATAAAACAATGCAACAACATGCATCGTATGTACCCCGTGGTAATGTTTTAAGTGCATATTCCAAGAACATTGATAGAGATTTTGGAAGGAAGCAGTTATAATGATATTTCTCCATTTTTAATGACCTTCATAGTGAATATTGGCCTCATATTGTCACTTAAAGCTAGCTGAATTCAAATCAATATTGCAATGTAGTGTGTGTGTGTGTGTGTGTGTGTGTGGGGGGGGGGGGTTTAGTAGTTTCGGTTCTGGACGTCCTTTTCTACGTCGCAGTGCAACACCCTTTCCTCACCTTCACCCTGTAGGATGGGCAAACGTCAGTTTGGACAGCATGGCTTGGTGTCCATGCTTCTGGCAGGGTCCGCAACTTCCTGGCTCACCCAGCGGAACGGGGCAGGCCGCTCACTCAGTTAATTGATCGGGCGCCAGGCCGCCATCAGCCGCCGCCAAAGTTAAAGGTCAGCTCAGGGCAATCTTGTTTACTCATCCTGTAAAGACACTGACACTGGGTTGCTGAGGTATTGTTATGCTAATATAGAGTTTCTCAACTTTTATCAAAGCACATATTTTATATTAAAACATTTTCACGTGACTCAAAATAATACATTTATCTGAATATACTTTGCCTGTTTAGTTTAATACTTTGCAATTATTCAAATGTATGAACGGTAACAGGTGGATGTACATTCTGTTATTTTGTAGAATAGATCAGAAGATATCTTTTTTTTTTTTTGCCTGACAGTATATGTTGCTGGCATGGATACGTAAATAAATTCATCATATTTAGACCAGTGAACCAAAACCGAGTCATCCTAATTAGCCCCTGAAACAAATAAAAGATGTTTTAATAAAGGAAAATGGTGACTTTGTAACAGGTTTAGCTGAAAGTTGTTGCTAGCTAGCTGTTAGCATCAATCTGTGCCTCCACCTCCGACGACCTGTGGTGTGATTTTAGGGACAGATTTTGGAAGAGATGCCAAAGACGTGAAAAGTGGTTCGTCGATTAATCGGTCGAACTCCTAATTAAATACTGCATGAATGTAGCAGAAGTGGACCTTCTTTCACCAATAAACGGATTTCCTTCACATACATTCATCTAATGCAAACGGTCCTGTGTTGGCCCGTAAAAGCCCCTCGCTCCCCCCCATCAAAACTCATCGGGCCTCTTGCACTCGATTCGTCCCATGGGTCTTCATATGTCAAACTTCCTCCTATTTTTGGTGTCATGCCTGTTATAATTGCTGTTGCTTTTTAGAGATATTACCGTCCCCTGGCAAATTAAAAGCGCCATCCCGCTACTTTCCTTGCAAGGAAATTGCTTAATAAATGAGCAGGCCCCCGCTTTGCACTGATGATCACAATTGCAGCAAAATTGCTCACCTCGGGGATGAAGCGCCACATTGTGCTCATCACCTACTCACGTGCCGCACAATAACACGGCCAGGTTATACAAGGGGGGATAATTGGCATCCCCAACAGGAGCTCTCACTTGACTGGTGGGATGGAGGGGGGGAGGGTGTGCCAACCATTGAGAGGGTCACACCACGCAGGGTCCATAAGATGATTGTTTGTTCGCACACCAACATGCCAAATCAGGGACGTGGCACATAGAGATGATTGTCTCCTGCCGCTGTCAGCTTGCGTTCTTTTTTTTTTTTTTTTATATCCAGCCGCGTAGACCTCATCCTGGGAAATTGAGCAATTTCTGATTGAAAACGGTGTTGGTAATTAGAGCACTTATTATTTGTAACCACTTGGCATTGCATTAGTATGCAAAGCTGGCAGTCAGCTTATCTTGGAGAAAACGTTTGTTTCCTTAATTGCCCTCTTAGGACAAAAGTGAAGGGGTGGGGGTTGCGGGCAGGGGAGGATGCTGCAGGAAGAATGGTGCGTTCAGGGGAACACGGGGGTTAAACTGCGGTAATGGGCCGCACACGCATGGACACACACGCGGGCACGCATATGAGCAAACACACTTGCGAGGGTACAAAAGGCACAACATTCCGCAACACACACACACGCGCACATCAGTCCAGACAGAAGTGGAGTCGGAATGAAACTTGTCCAAATGACTATTCAGCAGTGTCTGCTTTTAATGACCCCGTCTTGCACTCCAAATAAAGAATTCATCATGCGGTGATGCAATTCGTGGACTCTAGAAGGCTTACTAAGAAGAAAAATAAATTAATAATAAAATAATGACCTTTTTTGAACTTCAAGTAACTTTTCTTACATATTCCTCATTTACCATTAGATGCTCTTAAATGTGGTTTGTCTGGATCATTTTTGTTTCTTAAATAACCTAACTTTTTTTTCTTTTATCAGGGTTTGGAAAAGGTTTGCAAAGATGTTCGCACTAATTTTACTTTTAAATGTTTAACATGTTCAAAATGTATTTGATTGGCCAAGATTGAAGTCGTCTGTGGGCTCTCCCACAGCGGTGCAGCCCCCCCCCTTCTTGCAGATCCGTCGACCTGTACTTGTGTGTACAAAATTACCAGCACCAAGGCCACCTAACCGCACAGTCACACTGGAGAGGTTTTTTTTTTTTTTTTAATTCCTGAGGTGATATTCTGGAATAATTTCAGCAAAACGTCTGAGGCCTGGTGAAATATTTTTTTTCCCTGAAACGTCATAGCTATAAATGACAACACATGGTCAAATTTGCATTGACTTGGCTTTCATTGGTCGAATTAAAAAAAATGTCTCAAAAACCTGATGTGCGGGAGAAAAAGATATTTTTCAAGATTCAAAATACGTTTAGGGACACATAAAACTATCTCTGAGACAGCTGATTTTTACAGATCATCTTAATAATGTATTATAGCTGTCACCAGAAAGTTTCAACAAAAATGACCAAAGTTTTTTGTCATGATTGCAAACTCCATCTATAGAATTGAGGATTCTATTTATTTCATCATTATGTTGCGAGCATCATTGTTGCAGTTAAATGGGGTGAATTCAAAATCCAAACTGGAGCCTGATGAAGACGAAAACACATGTGATATCTCTCTTTACCCCCCACCCCCCCTCCCCAATAAATTAAGATTTGGCTTTGAAAATGCAATTAGTTATGTATTTTTATTTATTCATTCGCCCGGATGACTCAGGAGGCTCGTGCACTTTGAAGTAGTTTCGGAATTATTTTGACTCTTCCTGTATTTTTGGACAGGAGAGACTAGCTAATCTCTGAGGACAGGTAAAAAAAGCACCCGAGGGGATTTTGTAGAATTCACACTTTTTAGGTTATACAAAGACATTTTTTAACCCATCTGTGGCTATGAAATATAAAAGCAGAACACATGCAGTAACACTTCCACGAAAGATGGCTGTTAACAAGCGAATTTCCTGTTAGTTACCCGTCTCGTTTTCACACTTTGACAAAGACAAAACAAAGTTGTGCACTAGTGTAATGCTTTATTTTCTTATTTTCCCCATGCAATTGGCCTGTGGCGCTTCCCATTAAGAGACAATTAGCCCCCGGCCCAGTTTGTGACCCGTTGAGGTGAGAGGAAGCATGATGATATTTTTTTCATGTGTCTATCTCGTGGCAAACTCTTAATGGGAAATGAGAACGTGTGATGACCCGGTGACATCATCGCCTGTTTGAAGAGATTATGCCCGCGTGTTGAAATGATTCTTTCAAAGTGAGCGCAATCTCCAACTCTCATGTGGAATGCACAATCAAAGTCAGGAGATAGCGTGGAAATTTTTAAAAAACAATATTTGAGACCCCATCCGCAGTTTAATAGTGCTGTTTGTTTTTTGTTTTTTCGTAATAATCAAATGTGCATGGACCAGCCTGCGGGCATTTATTAAGTGCTATTTATTGAAATGGTTCATTGAAGATAACAATTGAAGTTTTATTCAAGTCTAATAGAGTGAAGCAACTTGTCACCTGAGTGTTATACGTCATATTATGAATAATTTAGAAGAGAATGATATGAATATATAACATCGGGTTTTATAATAAAAACAAGCAAAGATGAACGAAACGATGGATGGAATGCACACTAAATTTGCTAATCCAATCCTCATAGACGCGTACGAGGACATGACAGAGATAGATGTTCTAATCAGCTTTAAAAAAAAAAGCTATATTTTGCTTATTAACTTTTGATTGGTTGCGCTCCAAGGTTTATTAAGGTTTGTTTAGTGGCGTACAAGTGAACTGCATCATACTGAAATATATTTCCAATATTTTGGTTATGTAGTGTCAATCAAGACTGAGTATTTTCTTTGTAACAACATTATTTTTCTTAATACAGCTTTTGGATTAGATCAAATTGGATAGTGCAGGTGTGACTAAAAAGTGTCTGATTGACGGCCTTTAAATCCTTGCTCCCCCCCCCCCCCACCACTTAAACAAAAATTGAATTATCCAAGCAAATAGATTCTAGTGTAACGAACTTTAAAGACAATATGTATCATCTGGAAGCTTACATTTATAATAATTAATTAATATTTATTGATTAATGCATTTAAATGGGCTTATTTAGATGAAAAAAAAATGAATTTGAAGGACCGCGAGTGAAACAATAATCTATATAAAAAAAAAAAAATTTGAAAAACACGTCAAATGAAATCTGCATGATAGAGAGAAGCACGTGTGCATGTGGCTCATATATCATTCATAAATCACGTATTTGTCAGATAATAAATACAGCTAATATTTATTTAATTACTTATCATGCAACCAACACTTTAAATTCACTTTCCTCGCAGTTTCTATGCGTTTTAGGGCATAAATTGCGCAGGTGTGACGTGTTCAAGTAAGCTCCTTTTTTTTCTTTGAAACAAAACCACATAGAGCGGGCACAATATTTGGGAGGGACGATGTAAAGTGGGCCTTAAATACAGCGTTCCAAGCAAAAAATATGTTGAATTTTTAATTACTGGGGCGGCAGCACCGCTCAAAGTAATCATTTTGCAACATGTGAAGAAGCCCAATCGGATCGCTCGTGGTGTATTTATGGGCCTCCAGTGAGCCCACCACGGTGAACTTGTCCAAAATTGTTCGGAGCCCAACGCCGAGTCAGTGCCAGTATGTGTACACAGGATAACCAACAAAAAGCAGCGGGGTTTCATTTACTAAAAATATGCCAAGCGCAGGCTCATATAGTCGCAGGGCTCCACCACTGAATTTACAACCCCCCCCACACACTTTCTTGGAATGTAACATTAATGAATACTGTTAAGATGAATTATTAATCAATCTTTTTATTTAATAATAATGATGATGATAATAATAATAATAATAATAATAATAATAATAATAATAATAATAATAATAATAATAATACATAGTGTTACATCGGCTTAATTCTTTGGTCATGAGTGCACCCAATATGATGCAGAAATGCATCACAGATATTCAAATATTGTTGTTTGTTATTTTAATATTGTAATTTTCATCAGCAGCAACAGTCACTTTTTGTTAAAGCCAATACTGTATACGTTTTAAATTCCTTTTGTTAACAGTAATTATTTTATAATATTGCTTTTCAAACCAATTTCACGAGCCTATAATGTGTTTGCAAATGTGTGTGCAGGAAACGACAACAAATGAAAGAATATTTAATGCTCTTTTCAAATAAGCTTCTGAATGACTTTCCAGGCTGCGAAATGTGGAAAGTGCAACGTTTTGATTCTCCCTCCACCTCCTAATAATGATGTTCATTAAAGTCCCAGATTTGCGCTTTATTTGCCATCAAGCTATTTTACTTTATCCGCGTCGGAATGTGTGCTTCCCTCTTTCCATAATTGCATTTTTTACCTACCAAAAGGGGAGCTGAGGTAATTACTTTGTCGCAGGCAGGTAAATTGAAATCTAATATTTAATCCTCCTTAAATCCGAGCTCTCTGACGCCGTGGCGGGTTGAGCTCTCCGTCAGGTATGTGCGTGTGCGTGCGCGTACGCGTACGCGTGTTCGCGTGTGGTTGTGCAAGGGGGAGGGGGGGGGGGGGGTGATCTCCTGTTTTCGTCATAGGCAGAAAACAAGATTACTTAATCTTGATTAGGCGTCGTTCCCCCACGTGTAACATCATAATGTTGCTGCACAAAGTGGACGGAGTTTACATTGGGATAAATAAATAAATAAATAAATAAATAAATAAATAAATAAATAAATAAATAAATAAATAAGATCAAATCTATGGTGCGGGGGCTTTGGAGGGGGCCATGTGGCACAGTACTGATGACCAAGAAATACAATTTTCTATTTTTTTTTTTTTCAATTGAACTCACCTTAGCAAAATGGTATAGTCCAGTCACATGATCCACATGACATCAGATCCTCTGCAGGTAACAGAAGGCCAAAAGTGAGTTCTCCCATTTATTTTTCTACTTTTCTCAAGTTATGATTGGGTAGGGTTAAAAAAATGTATGTACTTTTTTTTATTGTTGTGCTGTTTGTTTATTTTCCAAGTATTTTATTTCATCACTGCATGTGCTTAGTGTCACAATGCTATTAGCACAAGTGCCATATGGCTGTATTTCATGTACATTGGACCCCCATTTGCAGTCAGTATTTGCAGATTCAGTATCTGCAGATGCAGATTGCAATTATAAAGAGTGTCAATTACTTGATCTCTGCTGTGCCTGACTGTTGACAGCGATGATCCACTGCGTTTGCTCATTCTATGCTAAAAGCTCACCTTGTTACTTTCACTTGAGATACTCAAAGCTTTAGAGCAATTAAACAATGCACCCCCCCTGGAAAAAACACACAATTTGGAGTGTTCATTATGGGCGCGGTTTGGATTAGTGGTAGTCATCTCACAAACTTGTGACCATGTTGAAGTGTTCTTGAGCAAGTCACTGAACCCCCAGTTGCTTCTTATGTCATCAGTAGGTGAATGAGCAAGCAGTGTGAAGCTCTTTCAGTACCAAAGGTAGAAAAGCGCTATACAAATACAGCCCATTTATAAGATTTAGTTGATATAAGCCATCGATGCCCTGGAATTAATTTTTATTAATAATGTAATTTAAAAAAATAAAATGTCTCTCCTTTTTTATGCCTCTAAATTAGGAATGTCATACTGCTTCTTTTCAGACTAAAACCAGACCATATCCACTCTTTGTGTACTCACCAATATAAACACTCGTACTTTAAGTTGTTTTGATATCATTCAACACAAAGACAAAACATCGCAAACCGTTCTTTCTGAAAAGGATGTTGATTTGCCAACGTGTCAAACTACCATAGTATATCACCAACTACTGCTGATGACGAAATACTTAGTTTGATCTGCTTTGCCATAAGTATATTGGTGACTGGTATTGGAAGCCTCCACGGGTACCGATACCTTTAATTTTAGGATCTATCGGCACCGATACCGTGTATCAGTACTTGCCCATCCCTCCTCTTAGTGACAATATGAATTATAAAGAAGGCAATTTTGTGAGGAATACACTCACTGGACCCTTTATTAGACACAGGCACATGTACAGCAATAAAGTTACATTCACATTGCTTAATTTTTTTTATTTTCATGTCTTACACGTTCTTCATACTTGTCCTCCTTCTGTCCGGCCTTGGTGGAAAGCTCCACTCCACAAAATTTCCCCCCCTCATCCTAGTTCAGAATCATGTTCCATTACGCCACTATTTAATGAATATTTCACTCTCTCGGTCTGTCTTGTCACGTCGCTGCGTGAATCCGGTGGCCTTGCGTCTTTCAAAAAAATTGCAGTCACGAGCAATGAAAGGCAAGCGTACACCAGGCGGCTTTGGCAGCTCCTTGTGTCTTCAGTCTTTTTTTGCAGGTATGCAGTGGGTGGGTGACAGGCAAGAGCGGAGGCAGGTAGCATGCTAAAAATCACTTCACTGGAGACCTCACATCAAAGTGGAAGCAAACCTCATATTGATTGAACTTTCAAGCTCGGAATAAAAATACGCGGTGACATCAGAGCAGCTAAAATGTGACTGTCATGTTTTTCAAACTTGGCTGAACAACTGACTGAAAAGAAGTACGTATTGGGCGGCGAGCGCACGCGCGCGCGCACACGCATTGGCAGAAGACGACGAGCTGTCTTTGTCTTACAGGAGCCTCAAAGTCCGATTAGATTGAGAGGCACGCGTGAGGGGTTTGTCAAAAATACGATGATCGACAGCACTTTGGTTGTGCTGCATGGGGACTTCTCTGGAGCGCTGTCACTGTCACAAAATCCGACGCGGATCTGCCGCTTGACGGGGATACGACACGGGACTGAGACTGATCGATTCCCAAACTGACAACCTCAATCTGATTCGGCTGCGGCGCTGCTTTATTTTTTGTGTTAGGGTAAAAAAAAAAAGTCCCCGTTGCTTGGGTGTGTGGTATAATTTGTATGCCAAGATTTAGTG